>NC_081419.1:28802576-28917429 GCF_949786415.1 Peromyscus eremicus | reverse complement strand
TCCAACCTGCCTTGCTTCCAGATTAAAACAGACTGCTGCCTTCTGAGATCTCTCATAATGCTAAAGTCACCGAAATAATCTGTCTGCCCCGGGATCTGGAAGCCACTCCTAACACCTCTCCCACAACCCACCACCCGCCGCACGCCAGCTCTCAGAGATATTTTCTCCTCTGGAACAAACCAAAGAGACTGTTCGAGGAGGGGGGAAGCTAGTCATGAAGCAGGCCTGCCAGAGTCCATTTTAGAACAGGGTTTCCTTAGGCCGCTATCCTTTACTCTGAAGAACTCGACGGTGAGACAGGTCAGAAAGGGCAAGTACTGGCCTGAGGTGACTTTTAACCCCACGTAAATTACAAGACTGAAGCAAACCATATTTTTCCATTTAGTCAAAGCAATCTGTATTAGTCAAAACAAACTCTCAGATGCTGCCCCGTACACATCAAGCCAGGACCCCCTGAGAATGAAGGACAGTAACCTACAGAAAGCAGAGCTCTGGAAATAGATTCTGGTCATGCTGGGGAATGACTCTCTCAAGCAAGTGCTTGATGCTCAACACAAGGACCTGAATTCCATCTCAATAAAACACATAAAAATACGAGGCATGATTGAAAGTGCTTGTAATTCCAGAGCTGGGGAGGTGGGGACCGACTGGTCCATGGGGGCTTGTTAGCTAGTCCAGACCCTGTCTCAAAGTCTTCCTGGGTAGAAGACCCATGCTGTTCTCTAGTCTCCACATATATGTGTATACACATGAACCCTCACATACACGCTTCTGTACACACACACACACACACACACAGAGTTTGATTGGCTCAGGCCACCTTGCTCATACCACTGTGTAGGGCCACAGGATGAGATGAGACATGGCATGGTACCGAGGAACAATAAATCATATCAGTAAAACAAAATAACAAAACACTCATCATCACAGGGATGGGAAATGCTTGAATTCCACAATCATCCCCTTTCCCAAGAGGCTCCCAGAATGGCAACAGTCACAGGAAGGAAAGAGCGCATGCCCCTGCCTCTGCCCCACATGCCCCTGCCTCTGCCCCGCATGCCCCTGCCTCTGCCCCGTATGCCCCTGACTCTGCCCCACAAGCCCCTGCCTCCGCCCCGCATGCCCCTGCCTCTGCCCCGCATGCCCTGCCTCCGCCCCGCATGCCCCTGCCTCTGCCCCGCATGCCCCTGCCTCTGCCCCACTCCATTCCTCTCACCATTCCGCCATCTGTTCAGCTCCATCTCCAGATGCTGGATGACACTCTTCAAGGCCTTGTTCTTCTCTTTCTCCTTCTCATATTTCTTCTTCCACTCTTCTGCTGTTAGTTCCAAGTTCACAGAGACTGTATTCTTGATGGTCTTCGCTCTGGGATTAAAACACAAGGAATCAATTCTGAGAACAGCCATTAGCACGTACTGATTTTATAGAATCAAGCCTCAGATTCCCTTCACATCCAAAACCGGACTGGGATAGCAGAGACTTTCTGTGGCATCTACCTACAACCCTCAAAGCTGGGTTAATAGCACTGCTACTTCATTTTTTAAAAAAAGATTTATTTTTAGCATGTGTGTGTCTCTCTGTGCATGCATGTCTGTGTGCGTGTATGTACAGGTGTGAGGGCATGCGTGTGTGTGTGTGTGTGTGTGTGTGTGTGTGTGTGTGTGCCCTTAGAGGTCAGAAGAAGGCACTGGATCCCTGGGAGCTGGAGTTAGGGGTGTTTGTGATGTGGGTACTGAGGTCTGAACTCTGGTCCTCATGAGGACAAAAGCACTCTCAACTGCTGAGCCATCTCTCCAGCCTCACACTGTCACTCCTTGGAACTCCAGAACCATCCTGCCATTTTCTCCTTCCCATTCCATCAGCCTTTCAATCCAATGGACTTTTGTTCAGATTGTGTATCAGCACCCCACCTTGTCTAACTTCCTCTGCCCCCCTCAGTCTGTTTTTAGCCCTAGGGTTATAGGCTTACCCCCAGGTTCAGCATGTTCCTTTAAGCATCCCACAGATTGCCAGATTCATCGTCTAAATAGAATTCTCACTTAATTCAATAAACATTTATAGAACACTAGGGACATGCCAAGACAGATAGACAAGGTCCCCAGCCTCTTAGAGCTTGGGGTTTCTTATGTCAGCGACAAAAATGAATGATTAGTTACTTCTCTTATTTGTCTTTGGTGCCTAGAACCAAAGTGTTGGGCCCCTGCTAACACATGGGCTATGGGGTAGGTGGGCCACATAAGCGAGGGAGGCTGACCAGCAACCACCATGGCTTCCTACTGATCCCTTTATCAAAGGCAAGGATCACCACGTTAGAGTAAAGAGCTGATGGTTCTCAAATCATCCCATTGTTTAAAAGTGGCCAGAAGTTGGGGTGTTTAACATTTGCATTTTCCAAATTCAGAATGTTTTTTAAAAACTGCAAGACAAGCATGTCTCGTGGGCACTATATTTCATGATCTCCTAGGGCATGTGGTCTACGGGTGTCACATACAGCTGGATAGCTAGTGAAAGGAGAAGCTGGGAAGAAAAGAAAAAAATAAGCATCTGTAACAGGTGAGATTAAACAAAAGGTATGGCTCACCTAGGTCTGCACAGAAACGGACAGGTTTAGCCACATCCCAGAAAGAGTGGATTCCCCTTGTAGGAGTCCATTAGCCATTTACTTGTTAGGCAGGTAAAGCTCATGTGAAAATACATGATGTCCTGTCTTACTTGCTATTGACATTCTCATTTTAATCTCCAAACCATTCCAGGACTGTCATGTTTGCGGGTCCAGCTGATGTGTGATCCAGGTTAATTACTGCTGACATCAGATGACATTCGGGACAGGATTTCTATTTTGGTGCAAGAAATTCAACAGTCCTCCCAGTGCTGCAGATGTCATTCCAAAATTAATTCCTAAAGCAGACAACTAAATAACCCAAGTGTTGAAAGGGGAGTTAAACTACTTCAGTGTGGGACTCACTAAAGAATTAGGGTAATTCTCATTTGCTGTAGCTTGAGGCTGCTCTCTCCGGAACTGTCTCAACTCTAATTCTTCAACGGCAGTAATTTCATTACTACTTTAAAGCTCACTGCAGTCTGGCATTCTCATCCCGCCTTCTAACGTCCTTGGGCAGTGCTGTGGCTGTGTCTGGGATACAAACACCGGCACAGCAGTGCCCATTCCGTTATCAACTTAAGTCAGAGTGAAGGAAAAAAACCAACCAACTCATAGCTAAAACGCTCGCTGTCATTGGAGGACACACCTTAAGACTACCAATTCTACTTAAGGCATAAATAGTCTCCTGACAGCTCCAAAGGGTACCAGAGAGAAAAAGATGGAGCCCCTGTGCTGTCTCCAGGCAGGGTTAGTCAGAGGCACATTCTTCAAGCAGACCTATCAAGGTTTTTACAGGACAACTGATTCTCGTTTCTGAGCTGCCCAGAACATTCTTTTTCTTCTATTTCTGTATTAAGCAGAGTCCTGGCAGTGAAGAGATAACCCACTCAACTTGCACATCTTGTAGAGTTTAACAAAGGTATGGAAAGGTGAAACATGGGACAATGTAACGTCTATATTAGTAGACATGGGAAAAGCCTCAAAAAGAGAGCTAGAAGAGATAACTTGCTCGTGGGACCCATAATAGCTTGTGGTCTGAGGCAATCCAGCCCAAAATGAGTCTGCATAAATGCCTGGTGTACATTCCCTCTGTCATTTTTGATCACCTACCATGTTTTCCTGGCCTGACCTGGCTGAAGGCCAGAGGTAAGGGGGCCACTGCCGTGATTGAAGAGAGCACAGAGCTGGGCAGGATGGAGGCAGAGCAGAGTCAGAGAAGAAGACAGAAAATAATGCACCCCAACTCTGACCTGGAGCTCAAGCAACAGTGGGAAACCATGGCTCATGCTGGATCCCTAGAATTCTCTCGGCTTCAAATGGGACTCGAGCTAACCTTTGCATCCCCTGAGGCCAGGATATGGAAAAATGAGCTAACAGAAAGAGAGTTGACATAGATTCAAAATATTTCCCATATCCTAGAGAGAGAGAGAGAGAGAGAGGGAGAGGGAGAGGGAGAGGGAGAGGGAGAGGGAGAGAGAGAGAGAGAGAGAGAGAGAGAGAGAGAGAGAGACAGAGAGGTGTGGGGAAACTGAATTCAAGGAATAAATAACAGTACTTAGAAAGTCATAGTCCTTAAAATGATTACCTAGTCAGAAACTTTGGCTAGAAACAGAACGGATAGTCCAAACACTCTGCATCCCTGCCATCTGATCTTTGGGAAGTGCTCATACCACAGAGCAGGAACGTGGGTCTTTGGATATGTGGCAATAAAACTCCAGTTCCACAAAAGAATTCTATTCCAGATGGATCACAGGGTGAAACAGTAAAATGTCTAAAAGGAAATATGGAGAATGTCCTCAAGACCTTGCGTTAGATAAAAGATTTCTTGACTACAACATAAAAGAAAAAAATGACTATCAAATTAAAAACTTCCCTAATTAAAAACCATTAAGAGTTAAAAGGCAAGTCATAAAATAGAAGATCCTGAAATACATGCAGACAACAGAGTTATCTGGAGTAACTCTTACAAATCAAGAAGGAAAAGAAACAGGCGGAGACTCGAATGGGCAGTTCCTGAAAGAAGTGCCAACCAACCCTGCAAAGAGAACACTGGCATCATCAGCTACTGGGAATGCAACTAAAATGCCAACAAGATGCCTTTCCACACTTAACGGAAGAGCTAAGTGATGAGAAAGGGCAGCGACTTTACCTCTGATGATCTACCAGGAGTAAGAAAGGGCAGCGACTTTACCTCTGATGATCTACCAGGAGTATGAATTGTTACTATAATTTTAGAAAAGTGAATTGTAACATCTGCTAAAACTGTATGCCACACCCTATGACCCATATCTATTCTTACCTAACAGGTGTGTTCATAGGCAACAGATACCTGTAATGTTCTTGATAACAGCCCCTCGCTGAAAGCAGTCCAAATACCCACCAACAGTATAATGAATACATTCAATCGAATACTATGAATGCAATGATACGTAAAAGCAGCTGGATGAAAATAGTACTGTGTGGTCTTCTGCATGTGAGGTTCGAGGGCCTGCAACTCCAATCCATGCTGCCTGAAGTCGGGATGGTGCTTACTCTTGTGAGCACAGTGCTGGCTAAGCGGGTGCCAGAGGAAGGCTTCTAAGGCACTGGGAGGCGGTTACGAGTTTTTGTGCATTTGTAAATGTTTATAAACTGCACACATTAAGTTTATGCTTTTTACTATATGCATGCTATATTCAATAAAAATGTGTTACAGAAATAAACATATAGAAAGGCAACATCTCCCCACCTAAACCTCCCTCCCCATGATCCCTCCCTCTCCTTTCATAGCACCTGTGTTTGAATGAGAGGGGAAGGTAGAGGAGGGGGTTGGGAGGAAGGATAACTAACTCTAAGGGTGTTTAAAGCTATATGAAAACCTATTTTATAAGCTTCCTAAGTATATACATACATTCATATAAAAGAGTTTAATTGGAGCTGCCCTACACAAGGGATAATGCTCTTCTCAGAGGCCACACAGAACGCCAAATACAAAGCCTAGTAGTGTTAGATATGGGCTGCCTCCCCTTGAGTTACATAGGTCGGGGGTAAACCAGAGACCTCCAAAAACAATACGGGCTACGACCACTGATCTTGGTTGCCCACCAGAACTTGGTGATAAGACCCTTCTGCTGAAGACACCACACACTTTGGTCAAGCAGGACCAAGAAGCTTCCTCCCTGCTGGCTACATTTTGCAGGAAAGGAATGTGCTATAGGCTGCTGGCCGGGGGGGGGGGGGGGGGGGGGATATATCATCATCATCATCATCAATAGCCGTCCCAGCTGTGAAAACCACAATAATGACCAGTGCCGTAAAATCCAACTGGGGCAAAGGTGGCATGAATGTTATGGGGGTAACCAACTGATTTCTGATTGGATTTAAATCTGCTCCACAGGAGAAAACACATACCCGGCACTCTGAATCTGGCCAAGAACCCATGGTTGGGGAGCACACAGGTCCCAGGGGTAGGTGAACTACTATTATTATTTTGCTAAATAGACATAGTATCAAACTGATCTCTGAACTCACATCTCTGTGCCTATACATTAAGTAGCGCAGCTCTCTGTCCTTGTTAGAGACATTTAATGAAACACAAAGGTTCAGTGGACAGGGGTCAACCCAGACACTCCTAACTAGTCAAAGTGCAAAGTGTGTCTATGAAGTGTTCAACCACTAATGGGACACATGTATCACCCTCACGCTCAAGGTTCAAGGAGTTTTATAGAAGAGGTGGCAGAAATATTCTAAGAGCAAGAGGTTGGGGAAGGCATGAGGGAAACTGTCTTCCAGACATGACAAAGTTGCTGAACCCATGAGCTCATGGCAGCTATGGTTGCCTGCACAAGATGAACATTCTAGCATGGAAGAAGAGGCCCTCGAGAGTCAGGCCCCACCATTAACTGAGGAGCTTCTGACAGCTGATGGCTTCTGGAGAGTGAAGAGTCAGTTTCTGGTAGGTCTACTATACTCCACCCATGAATACATATGGGTGTATGCAGCACATATTGGATCCTATGAATTTTTTTTTTTTTTTTGAAAAAAAAAGAGGAATGAAATTGGAAGGAGTTGGGGGCGAGGGGTGGACCTGAGATGAATTAGGGGAAGGAAGAGTGGGGGTGTGAATATGATCAAATACATTGCACGAAATTCTCAAAGAATTAATCCAAATATATTTTTTAAAGGAAAGGAAACACATCAGATACAAGCATTTCCAGACTGCGGGACAAACCAGAGCTACTAAAAGAGAAATTGAATTTCTGTGCCCAGAGGGTTCTTCTTAATAGAACAAATATTCTCCTGTCTAGGACTGCTGGAAACAATCCTGAAGGGTGGAATAAAAGGTTCTCAGTGCTCATTCTCCTAAGAGACCTGAAGTAAAGCATGTGGGGCAATAATCTCGTTGTCCTTGTACCCTGAACTCTAGCAAACAAGAAGAGAAAGGCAGAATGTCCATCGGTCCCTACTTTTTGCTATGCTGACTGCCTTTCCTCCTGTAGATGCCCAGCTATGCACCATCGCTGTAGACTACACAGTGGGATCACAGAGAGTGTTCACACAACTAAGTGGGTTATCAGGTTAAGGACATGAGAGCAGGAGAACTGACCACACCCCCCGCCCCTCCGTCTGCTCCCTACAGCAGTTGTGAGAGAGAGCCATGTACCTTGCCTGGGCAAAACAGTAGAGCTGGCTCTGGTGGTATGAGTGTGGGTGACCCAGACCTGAAGATCTGAGAGCAGGAGAACTGGCCCAGCTCCTTGCTGCAGGCTGCATTGGGTGAGCTAGCCAGCCCAGAGAGTGCTGGAGAGCTCACCCAGGCAGTGATGATGAGGGAAAATTGGTGGGATGACCAACCCAGCTACTACCCAGGCTCAGAACCAGGGCTACGAGTTGGCCCATCCCAACACCCACCAAATCTATGAACTGCTGGATCAGGTGAAGGGGACGAACCTACAGATCCAAAACAGCAGGATCTCCACGACATAGGACAACAACAGGATATCCAAGAGGAGCCCCAGTGAGAGCCCATTATCAATGGTGTAGCAGAAGCCAAAGGCCTCAAGCCAGACCAGTGACTCATGGCAATGAATATTTGCATGTAAAGGTGAACAGACTAAAAGGTAAACTGTGACTCAATGGGTCACACTACAGATTGTACAAGATTCTTCTCTCTCTTTCTCTCTCTCTCTCTCTCTCTCTCTTTCTTCCTTTTCTTCTTTGTTTTGTTTTGTTTTTTGGTTTTTCTTTTAAATTTGGTTTTGTTTTGGGGAGAGAGGTTGAAAGGGCAGAGGACAGGTGTGAGGGAGATAAGTAAAATTGGAATGCCTGATGTGAAATTCACAAAGAATCAATAAAATTAAAAAAAAGAGTATCTTGAAAAAAAGAAAGATTTATTTTCAGTCAAGTGTGATAACACACATCTTTAATCCCAGCACACAGAGGCAGAGCTAAGGAAATCTCTGTGAGTTTGAGGCCAGTCTAGTCTACTTAGTGAGTTCCAGGACAGTTGGTGTTACACAGAGATAGCCTATCTCAAACAAACAAACCAACGAAACATTTTTTTATGGGTATGAATGTTTGCCTGGATATATGTGTGTGTGTGTGTGTGTGTGTGTGCGTGTGTGTGTGTGTGTGTGTGTGTGTGTGTGTACAACACGCAGGCCTGGTGCCCAGGAGAACAGAAGGGCATTGAATCCCCTGGAACTCGAGAGACAGATGACTACGGTCACCACACAGGCACTGAGAACCAAACCTGGGTCCTCTGCAAGAGTAGGAAGTGCTTTAACTTGAGTTGTATCTCCAGCCAGGCCTCGGCTCTAACTTGGGTTTTTCCTTCTTTTGTTTTTGTTTTTTTATTTATTCGCTTTAGAATTTTTTTTAATCATTTCCCCCTCTCCCCAGCTCCTTAGATCCTCCCCACACCTTCCTACCCACTCAATTCATACTCTTTGTCTCTCAAGGCCAGGAGGCCTCAACTCTACACGAAGAACTCCAGGCAACTGAGGAATCCTGAGAGTGAGAGACACAACCTTCTCCAAGAAGAGCACACTAATTGTTTATACAATACCAAATGGCCAGCCCTGAAAACATATGCATGAGAAATGTTACACAGATTGAGTAGGTTATGTTTAGAAACATATACGTACATACATATGATATATGTAACGACAATTAATGAAAAAAAAGACATGAATTTGAAAGAGAACAAGCAGGGTATATTGGAGGGTTTGAAGGGAGGAAAGAGAAGGAGGAAAGGATGTAACTATAATTTCAAAAGAAAAAAATCAAAATAAACCCCAAAAACATATAAAAATGCCAAAAAGGAAACAAAACAACAAAGCCTCCAAACAACAGACTCTTCGGATACATGAGGGTCGACGCACACATGAACTCACAGTCTGTGACAGCACACACAAGATCCGCATGGGTTCAACCAGATGACGTCTCAGCATGGAGGAAAGGGGAGGTAGGCACCCAGTCCTGCTCCTAACCAGGAAGCTGTTTGCCATTGATGCCTGCTAGGAGCGGGGAAGCCAATCTTCTCCAGTGGTGTGTCACTGGGTATATCAACCACACTCCAGGGCAGGCCCCATGCTCAGGCCAATGCAAAAATGGTTTTGCCTTGTACACTCTATGTCAGGTCCCAACGAAACCCTGGACAAGGCTCACTCAGTCCCTGTGGCTCCTCCCAGTGCTGCTCACCCCGCCCCCTACCTAACCTCTCCAGCTCAAGGGCTTCCCTTCCCTTTCCCAGCTTCTTTCCAGTATACACCTGCCATTCCCGCCACACACTCTCTTGGTCCTCGGCTCCTCTTGGTCCACTTGCCCTCTCTTCTCTTTTCTCTTCTCTTCTCTTCTCTTCTCTTCTCTTCTCTTCCTCTCTCACTACCCCTCCCCCAACTTCCCTGGTTCAGTCTGGCCCCTTCCAGATGCCTCTGGCTGAATTCTCCCTCATATCTACCATAAACCTTCCCCTCAACCACACCTAGGAGCGATCATATCCTCATTTTCATTCACTTTAGAGACTGTCAAAAGGCTTTTGGTTCCTGGATCTTTTATTTGTTTTTTCCCCACTTATTTAGTGCCTAGAATCACACTAAAGAGCATTAAATGGAGACTTAAACATTGCAAGTCAACATGGCTCCCGGTGCCCATGACTTGGGAACCGAACATAGAACCAGGGATGTGCCTTTATTGCTCAGCTTAGCTTCCAAAAGAATTTCAGTTAGTTCATAGCACATGAACTCAGTAAGACAGCAGGAACCAAGGAAGACTCTTCAGGCCAGTTTTATAATTTTGTCTGAAGCCCAATAGTCATACATTGCTTAAAAATAGGGTTTATTCAGAAATGCATCAGGAAGCATTATGCCAACATCACCGAGCGTGTTTACACAACCAAGATGGATTAGACATCACTTAAGGTGATACAATCTCACGTGACAGTTTGTTGTTATGCAAAGAGCATGGCCTGAGCAGCAAAGTCCAGCCAGATAGGGTGGGGACACTATCTTTGTGGCACAGGTGAACAAGCCAGGGACTTTCTAGAGCTGTATTCTAGCTATTTACTACTGAAACTGCAAGAGCCTGTGATTAACCCTAATGTGTGCTGACACATTTGCCTATTTACAGCTGGAACCCCAGCCAGCACTGAGCAAAATCCTAACCAATGGCGCCTTGGGGGCAGAATCCCCATTTAATCTTGCTTCTGCCCTAAAAGATCCACTTGGCAAGACGAAGCCCACTGTGTGGATGCCGATGGTGTCTGTGTTACAGCTTTTCTTGTGTTACCTTGCTGCAGAGATTCAAATACCACTTCAGTAATGTGTTGTCTGGATTTGCCTGGGTATCAGATCTCGTCTCCCTCCAGGGAGAAATGAGGCCAAGTTTTTCTTTAAAGGCCTTAAAGCTAACACCTCAGGGAAGACAGCTCCAAGTGCAGCCAACAGTGATCAGAGACCACAGCACATCCTCACTTGGATATAAACACTGAGATGGTTATATTAGGAAAGATTCTCTTTAAAAAGTCTCCTGAGGAATGCAAAGAAGACAACCACCTTTCTACTCTCAAGCATCATCACCTTCCCAGCATCCCTCAGGCCCTCCATCCCTGAGTGTCCAGTTCACACATGAAGAGGCACGCACTCAAGTTCTGAGAGAAGTAAGCATGTCTACTTCAACAGCTGAGGCTGAGCACTCACACCTGACATTGAAGGCATCCCTATTGTGTGGCACTTGAAAAAAGTCCTTCACACATTGGAGGAGACCTACAGTTAGTGGCCGAATCACTCCACACCCTGGAAAGTCCCATCCCTGCCGGTTTCCTCATTGATCTCGTCTACTTACACTCTCTGGCAATAGTTCTAATAGACACGCACACTGGCTGTGCTGGTTCTTGGTACCTCTAGCATCAGCATCTTCCTTTGCTCTCCAGGTGTTCCAGGGAGTGCTGGCATTTGAATAAGGAGCTCTGCACAACCTCAATGCATAGAAAAGTCTGTAGTGCATGCTTTACACAGTAAGTGTTGGGAGAGAGGGGGAGAGAAAAAGGAGAGAGAGGGAAGGAGATGGCAGTGCCCTTTGTGGAGGATAGGAGGGTGGTCCAGGTATCCGTTTCCATCTGTCAGGGTTTAACAAGGAAACAGAGAGAGAGATAAGGATATTGACCCCAACAGACGTACAAAGTATTTTTCCTTAGTTTTCTAAGGAAACTGGCTCATGTGTATGTGGGGGCTATCAAAGCTCAAGTCAGGTCCAAGCAGCTGGCTGGAAATGCAGGTGCAAGCACGTATTCTGGTCTTCAGTTCTCCCTGGGAAATCCCAGGCTTTGCTTTTCAAGGCCTCTGTGTTGAGAGGAGGACCATGCTCATTACACAGGATTATTTACTTGACTCAGCCAACTGAGTGCTGTTATATGATTTTTTGTTTGTGTTCTGACAAATAAAGCTTGCCTGGATATCAGAGGGAGGAGATGGCCACTAGTGAACCACAGAAGCCAGACAGTGATGGCTCACACCTTTAATCCCAGCACTTGGGATTAAAACTTACCAATAAAAACTTATTAATAAGTTGTAATAGAGATACGCAATAAAGACAGATTCAGGGGGAAAAATAAAACCTCTAAACGGTTTACAGAATGTTTGAAAAATGTGTGTAGGCTTGGAAGAGAGAAGAGAAAGGGTAGAAACAGTCATAGATTAATAAAGTGATTTAAAAATAATAATAAAGTCCTTAAAAAGGGAATAAAGTAATAAAATATAATAAGCCATGTAAAGATGGAAAATACACAGAGAGTCTGGATTCTATATTTTATTGTGTTGTCTTTGGATTTTTTTGACTGTTAATGGGCAAATGATAACTGCTGAGAGACATTTGATTGTACAAGCTACTAAATTAAACCAACCTATATATTTTAAAAATATCTTGACTTCAAAATTTAAGTCAAAAGACATGTTACTTTGGGAAAGAGGTTCTTCTTTTATTTCCACAGGAAATGAAAGGCTCTAGATTCGTTCTGGGTTAAGAAAAATGAGGTTTGAGCAAAAAAGACCCCCCTGAAAAAATCTCTAATGGGAGTAGATGGCCCAGATGATCCAACGTTTCAGAGCGCCTCTGTTGTAGTTTCCTCTGAGTTCTACATTCAGAACAGCTTCAAGGCTGCTGGCTGAGATGATCCAGTCTCATAGAATTCTCCAATCAGGACTTGACCATAATCCTGAATCTTCTCAGGGTCCCACAAAGATTATCAGTGCCGCCAATCAACAGGAAGTAGTCTAGAGAACTATACCCACATTCCCAAAAGATAGATCATGAATATTTATTATCATTTAAGGGGGGTTGGGTATAAGTTGTTATTGGTAATGGTCAAGAAAAAAAGCTGAACAAAGGAGATTAGATTCAGGGATCTTGTTGTAAAAAGAAAAGAGGGGGATAGAGAAATGTGGTGATACAAGTTAGGATAGAAAGTGAGTTAGGTACAACACTTTGGACTCACCAAGATATGATAGATAATGGAGTATTTTCTCTGAATTTGTCAAATGCAAATAGACTAGACATTGTTAATATAATTCTTGCCTATAGTTATCATGCGTATTGTATTTACGCAAAAAGTAGAAATGTTGTATGATATTTCGTTTGTGTTCTGACAAATAAAGCTTGCCTGGAGATCAGAGGGTGGAGCCAGTCACCAGTGAACCACAGAGGACAGATAGGTGGAGACAGGATCTCAACCCCACTTCATTCAGTCTGAGGATTCGTAGAGGTAAGAAGTCTCTAGTAGCTGCTGCTCTGCTTCTCTGATCTTTCAGGTTATTACCCCGATATCTGATTCCTGGTTTTTATTGATAAGACTAATTAGGATTGCTTCAGAGTAAAGCCATAAGCATCTAAAAACTGCTGTCAGAACAATAGCTAGATCAGTGTTTGATGGAAGTGCCTAGTCATGTATTTGGGTACAAAATTAACATCACAACTTTTGATCTGCCCTGAGTCTCAGTTGCTGTGTAAACACCTACACTTTCCTCAGAATACACTTCTGCTCCAAAGCACTCTCCAGGCCTGGAAAGAGCTCACTGCTACTGAGAGAAAAGGCTAGTGAGTGAGAAGGAATTAAAACCCTGATGACCAGTGAAGAGCTGGCCTCTAGTTAAACTTACTCCACACAGTATCTTTCTTTTCCTCCAAGAGCTTCCGTTACCCCACTGGTGTCTCAACAACAGGCCCTCCAACAGAGGTGATTTAATTCTTGGTTTTATGTCAAGTGCACCAAAGTGTGTGCCTTAAATAAGCTGCTCACTCTGTCTCTGCAGGTAATTTGTTCGCACACTCTTGTGACATGAATTTTACATGTACACTATTCAGTCTCTGACAAAACCAGCTGTCACTATGGCAGGTGGCTTGATTAAAATGATGGCATCGTTTCCCTTTGGAAGCAGTGCCCACCAGGAACAAAAAGATTAGTACTATTCTCAAGTTATCAATCCCCTTTCACATTCAACATACAAATAGGCTGAATTATTGGTGCTGGCCCAAGGCACACTGCCTCAGCCTTCCTGCACTGATTGGTGTGTCCCTCGGGGGCCCCCTTTCCTTCACACACACACACACACACACATACACACACACAAATCAAGACACATTAAACAGACTTCTAAGATAATGGGGTGATTTGAGTGTACACATCTGAAAGTTACAAATATCTTCTTGAAAAATACTAGAAAAATACTATGGAATAGTAATTAAAAACTAAAGAATAAAATTCTGGAGTCTAGAAGAAAAAAATATCCACAAAAATGTTTTAATTTGGTGTTTTGATTCTCAGGTATCTGGACTACCTGTTGCTCTCTGACACACAGACAGAATTGTCTACTTCTGCACTAGCAAAGTGCTGGGCACTCAGAGAACTAAAGAGACAAGCTTGATCAGATAAGACTTAGACAGCGTGGATTTTTCTCTCTGAATCCAGTACTAAACCTAGAATCTTAAGGAAGGCTGGCTAGACTCTTTGCAGGGTGCCCTCAGGCATCTGTAGACTGTGGCCTTCCTACAACTTCCATAGTACATGTTATCGTCTCTCCAGCCCAGGAAAAATATATACTTCCCCTGTGACCTTGAGAGAATCACAGAACTTAGGCTGCCCAAGGTTCTTCAACAAGAACAAAATGAACACTGGCTATCTGGCACTTGGGACACACACAGCAGCTTTTCTGAGTTCAAAGTGCTTAATCTTATTAGCTATCAGATTCCATGTCTAATCTGATGTTCCGACCCAGGTCTACTGTATAATTGGGTTCAATGCATATAGTTAACAACAAAACCGATAAACGGCCCATAGAAAAGTCCACTCTCCTTAAAGAACCAGTTAGTTAACATGCATAGAGAAAAAAGGAAGAAACTACCTGACTACCCAGGTCAGTGTCTAGGGACAGCGATGTCACAGTTCCTCAAGGATCCTGCATCATGACCTTGAGGCTCACGTGCTTCCTTGTTCACGAAGCATGTACTTATTAATCACCTACTGTATACTTCCCACGCTGGACCGCAGATGCCAATGGTAAATGTACTCTCTGCTCTTATGCAGTTAAGGGTCTGGTGAAAGATGCAGACCAACTATTTCATCTGGAAACATGCTTGATGTTACATTTTATTTTCTGGAATCCTAAATTACCTATAGTTGTGGGTGGTGATACATTGTGTACCCTAATAACACTTATCTGGAAGATCAGAGAAGCAGAACAAGCCATAGCGAACCTCACCTCACCAACTTCTCAGCTGATCCTGTTTCCACAAATCCTCAGACTGAAAGCTTCTGAGTCCTCACCCAAATGGATCTTAGCTGAACTGCTGCTAAAAGTCTAAAAACTTAAAAGCCTTAGTTCCTGGTCCTCACGCCTTATATACCTTTCTGCTTCCTGCCATCACTTCCTGGGATTAAAGGCGTGTGTCACCACTGCCTGGCTCTGTTTCCAGTATGGCCTTGAACTCACAGAAATCCAGATGGATCTCTGCCTCCTGAGTGACAGGATTAAAGGTGTGTGTGCCACCATTTTCTGTTCCAGGTAAGTTTTGTTAGGGTACACAATGTATCACAACATAGTGTTTCTTCACCCATTAGTTCCAGAAGTGAAATTCTATTTTATTCAAATGTGTCCCTTATATTACAACACTGTTCCTTATTTCCAGTCTAGTCTTGTCCACTACTATGAACTTTCTAACCCTCAGTACTGCTGGGGTGTTTAAGGTGGAAGAAGGGGAGCTTGACATCAGCAGGAACCCCTCTGCACCAGCCCTTGGGCAAAGTGAAAATGGGAGCCGCTCAATCATCCCCCCAAAAGTCCTTGGAAGGAACCACTCCATCTCTATGGCAAAGAGATGTGAGGCTCTGAGAAGTCAAGGAGAGAGAGAGAGCGAGAGAGCGGCTCAACGACCAGGACACGAAGGTGTCACCCTGATGCAATGCCACTGCCTCAAGCATCAGCCTAGTCAAGGATGTCATTGAGGAGGAAGAAAAAGATCCAAATTCAGACGGAAAGATAGATTAGTTCTACAACATTTCAACACAATTATTATTTAGACAGCCCAAAGGTGCCACAGCTGAATAATCCTATATTCTGTTGAGGCTCGGGAAACGATTAGGATATGATGCAGTTCAAACAAGCCGTAACTATTTCCCATACAGAATGCTCACCCCATCTGCCCCATCCGAAACTACTTCTTGGGCATAATCATACGACACGTACTCCTGGGACTAAAGCAGGGGCGCACTGAAAACCCCACTAACACCCAAGGCAGTAAGGGCTACAGACACAGCTCCTCAGCTGCTAACATTGAATATAACAATGGTAGGATAACCCAAATCTCACAAGATCTGTCCTGGCTCAGTCCCATAAGCACCAAAGATGCTCAGATCACCCAAAACATCAGCATCACAGGGTTAGGTAACCAACCCCCAAGAAAGCACAGCTGAGAAGATGGGGTCTGGCAAACTAAGCAAACAAGACTGAAGGAGGCCAACTGTGGGCAGCCGGGCAAGGTGAAAAACAGTGCGTTAAGAAAGACATGGAAGGTAGGACCCCACGTACACATGGGAAGATTGTGTTCATCACCAAGCTCTTCATGCCCACCCATCTGCTAAAACCTGCAGAAGCAGGGATGTTGACTCAGGCCTTTCAAACAGTGAGAAGGTGATCATCCTCCACCCCTATCCTCCAAATACACCCCAGGCCTCCCATCCTCAGAGTTAATACATCTGATTTCTTTCCTCCATTATTTATGCCTCTGCTCCATCTTTATCTAACTTTCTGATTGTTTTTATGAACAACTTTGCGATGGATTCCAGGTTCCAGTTAAAGGTAGTTCTCCATCTTCAGATTTACGTATATGAAACTGTATAGTGCTAAAGACTAAGCTTCAAGTCCATGAAGAACAAAAGTACCAACGAGTAGGGTGTTTTGTTTTGTTTTGTTCAACATCATTCTTCTAACAGGCGCATTCCTGATCACTACTAAAAACATAATCCCTGTGGCCTCAGTAAGCAATGCCTCAAGTTTACAGATCATCTGTTAGAGGCAATGTAATAATTATTTGCCCCTCTGACCACTGCCCCAAGCCATTCACAACTAAGACCTATATCGATGGGTTCTGAGACCCCACACGCACCTCTGTCCAAACATCAGCGTGGACTTGGTTTCAGCTTCATTGAAGACTGAAGGAGAGCAGCAAATGACAATTGTGGTCCTGCAGTTCCCACCCAGAGAGTCCTGGAGAATCCGAGTCATCTTGCTGTCCCGGTAGGGCACATGTGTTTTCTATTTAAGAGAAGAAGGAGTATTGGTTCTGACAGCCCATTCAAAGAAAAACTACAGAAACAAGCAAGCAAGCCAAACTTAGAAACATGTGGAATAAGAATCTGCAGCCAGGTCTTCAGATCTTGCCAAAGAATGTCCATTCAGTGACCCATGTCATTGGAAGTTAGCATCACCATTCATACTTTCTAGTGGAGTGGATCTCCCAGCAACAAGCACCCCAGCCAGGAATCCCTCTGCTCTCTTCCAAAGAGGAAAACAAATGAATGTCTAGGATGTGTGGCAAAGAGAACACACAAATCCCAAAGGCAGCTTCCCATAATACTATTTAATAGATGGCGACAGGATTACTTACTGTCCCTTCTGCCAAGGCAGAGATCACATTTCCAAGAGCAGACAAAGACTTGTTGATGTTTTTAGCTTCATCGAGAACAGCTCCCTCGGCACCGGTTTTGCTGACCTACCAGCGGACAGAGAAAGCGGTGAGGACAGGGACAACACAGAAGAGAAAATGCCAACTGGCGGAGGGACAGCAGGCAGACCCTCCAGGAAAGCAGGGAGTGAAGTGAGTAAGAATCACAGTGATCCAGCTGTCCCTGGAGCCCCAGGCTGCGGATCTGATCTCTCCTGCTGTCATTTTCCTCTCAATTGGGTTTTAGTGGAATGGCTGAAATGTCTCAAGCGGGAGAGCTGCAGATACTTCCCCGGGGGACATCCATCCAGGAATCCCAGGCTCCCGAAGTGCTGTCACCGCAGTGAATCAAGTCCTGGAGGACTAAACCACAGCCTCCCAGTTGGATGGGGTCCGGCGGGGCACAGTGAGGAAAACGTTTAGGAGCCCCAATTTCAGGCAAAGGACTAAAGAAATGGGTATGCTGACTCTATCCCTTCTCTGCTTCTTTCTGGACCAAGGAGGGAGGGAGGGGTATCTAAAAAGACTTAGGGAGCTGTGGAAGGACAAGGATACGTGTCTTGCACTGTAAATTTGGTTTGCTTCTACAGCCCTCCACACATGGTGCTTCCTCTACTGCATTAGTACAGATAATTTCACATTTACAGCATCTCCTCTAGGTTGAGAGGTTTACAAATCCTGCCTTTTTTTTTTTTAAAGGCAGAGAGAGGACTCAGTAAGGGTTGTCCTGGCTGCCTAGGCAGAAGCTACAGAATCAACAGCTGCTCTCTAAAAAAAGGGAACAGGAGATGTAACTTTAAACTGAACAAAGATGGATTTCAAATACATATGAAGGCGAGTCCCCGCCCCCAATAACAGAGGGGAATGCTTTTGGGTGGGGGGGGGTGTTCTGAAAATAGGACGGATTTCTTCTGTCCTGGAACTGTAGAGGGCAGCTTGCTTGCACACAGAGACATCATGGAGTGATGGGCCACAAAAAGCAGCGGCCTATTGCAGGAGTTTTTAGATGATCTCTCATTTGAGCATCTTAACTCCGTGAACTATTCAGAGCAGGGACTATCTATTTATCACCTTCCATTGGCAGGCAAAGACAATGAGATCCAGAGATGTCCTTCTGCCAGCCTAAGGGAAGGATGGCTCTCTGGGGTAATGGGAACTAAAGCCCAGAGCTGTGTTCTCAAGATAGTACATTCATACAGATTCATCTAGGGAAAAGGAAAACAGACAGGAACAAACAAAACTCCAGGAGGGACACTTGAAATAGCTCGTAAGTGCCATTAGCAAGAAGTGCCAACTGCCAGCAGGAGGCAGGTGTCAGGGGTATTTCAGTCCTAAAGAACTCATCTCCACATGGCTCTCTGCACAGGCCTGTACTGGGCATGGCAGTCAAGTCAGTGGTCAGGCTAGAGCTGAACGATGTGCCCCCTTCACCCTGATGAGTGATCAAGAACGTGGCCAGCTCACACATAGAACATTTGAGATGCCCAGCCAAGACTAGCCGATGTTTTTCCTCTTGGGACAAAGGCAAGAAAGAGAACAATGCGAACAGCCATGACTTACGTGAATGTTCGTGGCCATGGTGAGAGTTCGGGAACTTAGCAGCATGAGGCATTAAGTGGCAGTCAGTGGCAATCACCTGGACAGTTAGGCAGACTGATGGAGACAGCCAGCTGATGTCACTGATGAATGCAGGAAGGGGCATTGTGCATGTGTACTAGCTCTATGATGCTGTCTAAAGGGATTGTGTCCTGCCAGAGTACGGCAGTGGGTACATCCCCTGGCGCTGTGCAGGGGACTGGGAGGGGAAAATGGTGATTCTGGATGTGGTCTTAGCCAGTTCCTGGGGGCACAGAATTGAGTCCAGGTGTGTAAAGAGAGTCACAATAAAACCAAAGAAGGCTTCATAGCCAGGGGAACCAATGTCACTCATATGAGACTGTCACTTCAGACCCACTACCAGGAGAACTGGAACACTAGGAGAGCCCAGGTTCCAGACCTTTCCTCAGCAAGTCAAAGCTGCAGAAGCACAGCCACCGTGTTCCAGTGACAGGACCCGTCCTAGCCTACTGGACTCTATACAGCAGACAGCTCCCTCCATCCCAAGAGAGCCAGCCCCTCCCACCTTGGTGAGGCTGCCTTACCAGGCTAAGTCACATTAACCCTGCCTAATGCCACAGGCCCTACCAAGCATAAATGGACATGAGCCTTTGAAGTACATCCCTCCAACACAACTAGAGAACTTTTGGACCAGAAAAGAAAATGAGAAAACCAAGAAACTTGACAGTACCATGCCTCAACATTTTAAACCTCTTTAAAACTAGGGAGTAAAAGGCACAAAAATTATACAACTGTACACTCGAGCAAATAACAGGGGGAAGTTATAGATAATATAAATCAGAGCCAATTACCTTTTCACTCCCAGCCAAATCAACCAAGTACAGCTTCCCACTGAGTTTTTTTTCAGTCTCCACATTCTCTTGTTTAATGTTAATCAGGAAGATACTGTGACTCCTCGAGCTGTGTTCATTCATGTCTGAAATGAAAAATGGTTTATTGCCCCACAGAGAACACGTGAGCAGAGGCAGCAAACCTCTGGTCCTTAAAACACAACCAATCAAGTCCCGCTCTTGCAGTTCTCCGCAGGTAGCGCAGCTAATGTCAGAATGTACCTGAAGCCGCTGTTTCTTCTTTCAAAAAAAACTCATTCTGCAGATGACATATTTACAATGTCTTCAAGTAACAAAGGCATTAAGCTAATATTCTTGTTGAGAAGTTTAAAATGACAGTGTCTCAGAGTCTGTCAGAAGCCCTGTATCCCACATCCTACACCAGTTTCACTCACCAAGAAGCTCACAGCTTCCTTGACAGTCCTGTGGAAACGCTCTGACTTTATCACAGCGTAGTGTGCGATATAGTTTGTCCTACTCACATGTATTACCAGGTATTACCAGGACTAACATAAACTTACTTAAAGGATAATTAAGACACACACCTCTATAACCATGTTAAACAGAGAGAGGTCTCAAAGATTAAACGTACTTCATTAGGTTGGGGTACCAGGAAAAAATGCTTCCTTTTCCACCATAGCCCAGCAAGTGTCCCATCAACTTTCACCATCTCCTCAAAAATATCTTACTAGATTGTTCCTAAAAACTCTGGAAATCCCATTTTAAAAATCCCAAATGCCGGGCCTTTAATCCCAGCACTCAGGAGGCAGAGGCAGGCAGATCTCTGAGTTTGAGGCCAGCCTGGTCTACAGAGTGAGTTCCAGGACAGCCAAGGCTACACTGAGAATTTCTGCCTAGAAAACCCACCCCCTAAAAAAGTCACAAATAACAAGCAAATTTAGCAACATTACAAGCTGCAAAGTCAACATGTAAAGAACATTTATGTTTTTATATATTACGAACAATGCCTGACCAGAAATATTAAGAAAACAATCTATTTACAATAGCAATAGAAAGGATAAAATACTTAAGTATGAACTTAAAGAAAATGATAGGTTTTTAGACAAGAGCTGCAAAATGTTGCTTAAAAAATTAGTAAAACAGATACCGATGAATGGAAATAGAACCCCACGATAATTTACTAAAAGATTAAATAGTGTTAAGACATCAAAGTTGGAGCTGAGGAGATGGCTTTAAAAGATGAACCTCTGCTATGTACGCATGAGGACTGGAGTCTGGGTTCCAGAACCCATGGAAAAGCTGGGCAGGCACGGCAGCCGTCTGCAGCCCTCGCCCTGGGGAGGCGGAGACACATGAGCCCAGAGCAAGCGCGCTAGCTAGACTAGCTAGAACTGCTAAGTCCTGTGTCGGCGAGAGAGGCCGCCTCCATCAAAATAAAATGTGAGGACGGAGCCAAAGAGACAGCCCACATCAGCTTCAGGCCTACACACACACACAACATGCACATGGACCTGCCCACATGTGCTCCTGCTTACACACACCACACACAGATACCCATAAAGAACAGATAAAAATATTAGCCAAAATAATCTAGGCAATACAACTGTAGCAAAATCTCAATGATACTTTCCACAGAAAGAGAAGCATCTATGCTAAAATTTTAAAATTCATACAGAATCTCACAACATCCTGAACGGTCGGGCTGATCTGGAGAATCATCACGGGAGCTGTGGAGATGGCCAGTTAGTGAAGATGCTGCTGTGAAGGGTGAGAACCCAAGTTCAGGTCTCAGCAGGGGAAGATGGGAGCGTTGTGGGGACAGATGGTGGGATGTTGCCCACAATGCAAATGGACTCAACAACAGAGCGCCGTTTTAGCACACTAAAATAGGAGCAGGAGCTGCTGAGATGACTCAATGGGAAACGATGCTTGCTGTCAAGCCTGACGTCGGAGTTCAATTTCCAGGGCCCACGTGTTAGGGAGAACCAGCTCCCTAAAGCTCTTCTCTAACTTCCATGTGTACATGTATGCACAGGCACGCACGAGCGCATGCACGCACCCACACACATACACACACTCACTCACTCACAAATGAATAATGTGGGATAAACCTTGCCAAAATGACAAGCACACTAGTAACATCCTGCACCCTCAGCTCTGGAGCCGGCAGCCAATTCTGGGACACCGTGAATAATTCATGACCGCCAGCTTAAGAAACACAGTGAGCCGGGCGGTGGTGGCGCACGCCTTTAATCCCAGCACTTGGGAGGCAGAGCCAGGCGGATCTCTGTGAGTTCGAGGCCGGCCTGAGCTACCAAGTGAGTTCCAGGAAAGGCGCAAAGCTACACAGAGAAACCCTGTCTCGAAAAACCAAAAAAAAAAAAAAAAAAAAAAAATTTATTAAAAAAAAAAAAAAAAAAAAAAGAAACACAGTGAGAAAGTTTCGATGTGCACACGTGAGTTCCAGGCAGAACAGACAGAATCGGTGTTTTCCTGAACTGTATTCAAGCGTAGGTCAGCTCTGAAAGCTGCCACATCCCTGAGCGTCATCTGACAAGCTGTGGGGTAGAGAAGAATTTCAGTTCTGGATCACAGACCTGGAGCCCATCCACGGAGGAGCCTTAGATCAGCTCCTGGAAGAGTCTCGGCCAGTCCTCCGCTAGTCCCTTCCTTGGCCGCAGGCTTCACCTGGGGCAGCTGTCGGGAGTTCTCCTGAGAGTTGGCTGAGCCTGTGTCTCCCCAGCCTCAGCACCACTTCACATCTTCCTCAGCATCAGAACCCAGAACATCGATGCACTCACCGCACTGCCCACACATCCTCTCCTGAACTTTTTTTTTCCTCCTCCAAACTAGAAATTCTTAGTTCCTTCAGCTCCGTGGGAACTTAGACTTCTTTGTCCGCACCCCTCTGGAAAGGACAGCCCTCGTCTCTTTAAAGAACCTCTGCTGCTCCAGTACACACGTGCAGCTCCCAGGGACGCGACACCGATGCAGAAGCTGCTTGGCACCTTAGCTTCCGTGAGTGCGTCTACCATAAGCCTGTGCTGGAGGGATTTTTTGGAAGCTGCCAGCTCTGCCCTGACACCCTCTTTGCATTTACCCCCCTTCTACAGAGGAAGAAGCCCCATAGCTTTCCCTTGTGTGTGCCATGAATTCATTAGCTCCGATATTTTTTTTTAAAACCTCTTATCAGAACCCAAGGACGCTCACCCAACACTTGAAGACCTCAGAGTACAGCCAACGCTCACACTGCACATGGGCCAGAGTCTGTCTGCTCACAGCTCTCTGCTGCCTTCCCATGCAAGCATCATGTGTGCCTCATCACCCAGCCGTCCTGCACGGAGGGCAGATACTGGGATTCTAGGTGACAGCACAAACGTCACTGCCGCACTTACTTGTCACAGCCACATGTCGGTTTGCTTTGCCCTCATCTATCACATCCATGACCTCCTCAGGGCTGGACACAAACCTCTCGGTGCACCCCTGCAAGAGTCAAAAGCAGGTCAGGATGGCCACTACAACAACTGGAAAGCAAGCGCATTTGAAAGCAGCTACACGTCCTCCTTTTCCTTTCTACAGGTACGATAAACAGAAAGGGTGTGATGCTGCCCAACAGTGTTTCCTCCTTGCCCGGGGCTTGGAGTCTACATTAAAGAGAAGTAGGAGCTAGCTCTGGGAAAACTAGATGTAAAGCTGGGGGAAATGCTTTTTAAGCTCATGTTCATACCCTACAGCAATATTTTCAGAAGGCAGAAACTACAAGGATAAAATCTATGAGAAGGGAAGAAATGAGAATGAATTTCCTCATCTTCCGTCATTATTTACCATTTCAGTCATTAACAGTAGGCATGATGCTACTACCATAGACATCTGCGAGGCACAAAGCACAGACCATCACATTCAATCCCCAAAACCTCTTTAAGATGAGCAATACTAAATAGAAATATTTAAATAATAGCTTTCATAAGGAAGGCTGGGTATAATAGCTCATAGCTTATACATAGCTTAAGCACCAGGTTAGATCCCCAGCACCAAAAAATAATAAAAGTAATTTGCATGCAGGAAAGCTACAGTTGAAGAAGCTAAATGTTGATTTTTGTGGCAGATCAATATTATAGATAAGGCTTGGGGTTAACAAGGTCTTTTGGATGCTCTTTAGAGCTCTCACGTAATAGTCATTTGGACAGTAACTAGAGAGAAGTCGGCTGCATCACCCCAGCTCTTCCCATACCTTTACATAGGGGACTCTGTTTTTATCTTCATGAACAGCCAAGTTGGTTTTGGATACTGTAGTGACAAAATGATGGCATGCAAAGAAGAAAAGGAAAGTTAAAAACCCTGGATTGCAAGAAGAATAGCAATGCTTACAGAAGACAGGCAAGTCTATTCTTTCATAATTTGCAAGTTAAACTGTGGCTGCGAAGAGCACACAGCCTGAAGGCAAACATCTCTCTAAATTTTCATCAGCTGCCCAGGCAGAAGGGCCCTAATTCCTCTCACCCCCGCCCCTTGGACTTCAATTACAGAGCACACACAGCTTACCGTCAAGCAAGTCCCTTATTTTGTCCAAGTAGATCTCAAAATAGGAAACCTAGTTAAAGAGAAATTGAAATTGGAATATAAATGCCATACCACATTTCAAAAGCATTACTACTAAACTCACGAAAGCTTTTGCTGTGGCTGAGAAAAGGGGGTACCAAGTGAAGGTCACAGTCCTGAGCACAGAGCTGCAGGCACCCCTCATGTGTTCCTCCTGCTTGCTCACTGTAACTACGCATCTGTCACACGTGGACCACTCTCTAGCTCCACACTTTTGGCTCCTCTGGGCTCCACTCAGGTGCTAGACAGCCTCTTACAAGAGGACTCAAGTTCCACCTTAGCTGAACACCAAGCAAATGTCCGTGTGTGGTGATAGCCACAAGAGAAAACATCCCAAACCAGTGATGTTCATATAGACCTCACCCAACTGCATGATACCACAGCCTCATCAGGTCCATGGGAACACAGCTTACATATTAACATGAAGGAAGCAAGGAGAAGCTAAGGATGTTTGAGACTACAGGGGCTCAGAAAGATACCTGGGAGAGTACTGCTGAAGGTAGCCAGCAGTGGAGTCTTTGAAGGATTGGAACAAACGTGGTTTAATGGAGACGACTGGCCAGGTATGGTGCCTTACGCCTATAATCCCAGATCAGAAGGCCAAGCAAGAGGACTGTCGTGAATCTAAGGCCAGCCAGGACTATATAATGATACTCTTTCCCAAAAACCAAGAGAACAAACAAAAAATGATTAGACTTTGTTAGGAAAAGGAGGCCTTCTACATAATTATTCTCAAACCTTAGCCCATCCCTACTTATATCAGTATCTGCTACAGAACCACAGAGCCCTGAAAACTGCCACAGTGGAACCGAAGCAGAGTCTTAGATATCAGAACCCAGAAATCAGCTTCTAAATTCCCAGGTGACTCATCAGATAGCTGAAGTAATAAAATGCTTAAACTAAGAGTGAATTCCAAGGAATTTAATGTACACAATAGCCTCAATTTCCTGATCTGGCAAATGAAGCCATTTAGTCTTGAAGATGTGAAAAATTCTCTCCAGGATTTTGCACACTGTTTGTTTCTGATTTTTTCATCCCAGATAAACTTTCCCCCAAATTCATAAGCATCTTTGAAATACAAATAAGAGAATGGACAAAAGAAAAATACAGACATAATGACATTCAACAACAGACCGCAAATATGGTAGCAGTCCCATAAGATCATGCTGTCGCGATATCACAGATTCCTTGTTTTGTATAAGTTATCTATGATGCTTACAGAATGATAAACCTGTCTTACAGATTTCTCAGTCTATATCCCATCGTTAGGCCGGCCATGATTATGACTGTTGGAAAGCTGGCTCCACCTACTCAGGTGAAACTTCAGGACTGGACAAACCCTACCTCTAATTTGGGGACTATGAAGACACCTCTGCCCTGTCACTAATGTCTCTCCCAGCTTAGCTCTGGCTCATTATCTCTTGTGTGTCGCCATCTGGTACCACCCACTCCCCAGTTCCCAGCAGCTTTGAGATTCTCGAAGCAGCTGGGCACCATAGTATCTGCTCCTGGGTACCTGTACCTCTAATAACACCTGCCTGTTCATCTGCCCAACTCCTCATTCCATCTCTACTGGGCACTCCTGACAGTCAGAAGTCTCCCTGCTCTCTCCTCCTGGTTCTTTGTTTTTGTTAATTTGCTCTGGTTGTCTAGAGGTTTTCCTCAGGGTTTGAACCCAGGGCCTCACCATGCAAGGCTTATACTCTACCGCTGAGCTAAACCAGCACTAACTGTTCTCTCCAATCTTTCAGTTTGCCACATTTCTCATTGCCCAGTCCTCAAAGCCCAATTTTAGTCATCTCTAGCCAGGCCCTCCCTGCAGCCAGCCCCATTCGGGTGCCAACCTATTGGAGTTCATGATTCTCTAACTGCCATTATTTCCCACTACCTCGGAGATTTTTTTTTTATTTAATATCTTCCATACATTCATACAATGCATTTTGATCATATTCACCCTCAACTTTGGAGAGCCTAAGCATGTGATTTAATTCCACAAATTACTGAGAAAATTAATTACATCTAAAACGTAGTCAGGAACCATGTACTGCCAAGCCTGGCAATTAAATTCCTCTTCATATTTAATGCAAGTTAAAATCAAATCCTGATTTATTAATTTCTGCTTTTGTGAGGTGTCAACATTCATTTTGTTATTTCAACTGCTTTGTGAGAGCAGGTGGAAGGAAAATCAGTAGGCATTGTTTGGTGGTAAACAACAGCATGATCAGAAATAGCATTTAAAACCTTTGTGGGGTGCATTAAGGAGCAGATTTTTAATACTGCCTTAATGGAGCCTCTTTTGGTTTAGCCTGTTAGCATGTAAGTTCAGAATGCAGAGTCCACACAGCTAACGTAGCCACTTACCATTCTTATTAACGGAAAAGCAAGTTCAACTCTGAAATGCACAGTGGGAACCAGCACACAAGATTTAACTGTAGAGACAGAGGAAATATTCTTCCCCTCCCCCACCATTTCAAGCCAGAGCTGTTCTTAATCATAATAAGATTCTGACACAAGACACTAGTTCCAGGGCAGTAATTGGTTTAACATCTTATTCAGGATTATCACTTAAGACCTCTGCAGTAGTTTAAAGTGTGTCAGCATAAACAGTCTTAAAGAAGCACTAAGCCTCTAAATCTAGATCCCATCAAAGCAACAAACTCGGTAGCCTCAGACATAAGGAAGCCTGCGAGGGGAAGAAGCAAGCTTTCACCAACGCGGCGACATGACACGTGACGTGCTGGATGTAATTCATAATTGGGCAAACAGCCAGCAATGGCCTTTTGGAATGTAAATTTAGGAACGGTTTACTGTAGAAAGAAGTAAGGGGAGAGGTTGAAAATGTTCGATTGCTGCATTCATTTATTTATTTTGTGTGGGGGTGGGAAGGGCCTGAGCCCTGGTGCACATGTAGAGAATGACCCGTGGGAGTCTGTTCTCTTCTTCCACATGTGGTGCTCAGGAATTAAACTTGGGTTGCCGGGCTTGGCAGCAAATGCCTTTACCCACTGAGCCACCTCACCAGCCCAGAAAAAAAAAAAAAAAAAAAAAAAAAAAAAAAGCCTAATAAAAACAAAAAGGTACTAAGTATCAGTTTGGGGCTAGGGTCTATTTGGACCATTGTAGTGGGTAGCCATTCCAGCTTTGATCTGGAAGTTCCAACCCCCATGGAGACTTCGGCAACCGTCACGCCTACAAGGCGGGGCCAAGGGAGGCGCCTGGAGACCCGAGATCTGGCTCTCTCGGTTCCGGGACCCTGGATGGTGAAGGTGGGCCAAGCAGAGCTCCAGAGAACACCGATGGACTGTGATACACCTTCCCCAGACCCCGCTACCTACCTATCCCTTAATTTGTAAGTTACGCCATTAACTAAATCTCCTTTTAACTACGTGGAGTGGCCTTAATAATTTCACCAATAGACCATCTGTCTACATCTGAGCTCCAGCTTCCTCTGACTAACTCACAGGGTCATGTGTACTGACATTCAAGCTTTCAGGACCACTGATCTACCCAGCTCTAAGCCTTCTTAGAACAGTCTCTCCTCCCTGCCCTTCAACACCTCTAGTCACAAAGATGGAGAACCAGACATTGTGTTTATACGGGAATACAAAAGAAGGGCAGGGAATGCTCTAGATTGGCCAGTCAGCCCCTTCAGAGGAGAACACAGAAACAGTCAACAAGAAGCTGCCATGCTGCCCAAGACCCTCCCAACAAACCAGAGAAGTAGTCTGGAATCAGAGAAAGAGGCAAGTGAAAGTGTTGAAGGGCAGGGATAGAAGGTACAGCTTGTTTCAGGGTGGAGCAAACAGTTAAGATTTAGATAACGATGATGACTATACAATTTAGGGAATTACTAAACTCTACAAAATTATGTTCTTACAGGATTAATTTTATGCCATATGAACCATATCTCAATTGGTTTGTTTGTTTGTTTTGTTTTTTATTTTTTGGTTTTTTACTTTAAAAGAAAGGAACCCCCAAGGCTGGAATTCCCTCATCTCCACAGCCTGCCCCACACCAGCCACACAGTTTCTACCTCATGACATGTCTCTCTGCTTAAACAAGTAGCCCTTCTGGGATTTACAAAGTTCAAATTTTATGATTTAATTGCTATAATAATAGAGTAGAAGTCTCCCTTTCAATTTCAACTTAATGGAGATTAGTGGTTCTGGGTTCAAATAAAATAATAACAAGGAGGAAGAGGAAAAGGATTAATTTCCTTCCAACATTTCTCAAAGAGGGAAGAAGGAGTCACATACAGGGGAGTGAGGAGTGTGCATCCCCTTTGAGAGTCACATTATTCAAGACAGCATGTGACTTTGTACTGAGTTTAGCACTGCTCAACAAAGTATTCTCCAGGTTTCTTTGGCCATATGATGCTTTTCTCTGGCAGCTTCCCTGTTGGTAACACAAGGGATTGTGTTCCATGGAATTCATACTGGGGAATGGTGTCCTAACCCCCACACAGATATACTCCTGGCCTATCTTCAGTAAAGGCATAGGAAAGTGGGGAGAATCCAGGTGATGAGTAAGATGTTTCCACCCATAAAGGGGCTTATACTTTCCTTATACTGCTATTTTAAGCAAACCACTCCAAAAGCTTGGTACTGATCTAAATCATTAATGGTAGGGTCTGCTTCCCACAGAATGGCACTTGAATTAAAAGAGACCATCTTTTATATCTATCTGAAAGGAGGAAGACTAGGAAACGTGACTTAGGACCTAGAGTCCTGTCTTGTTCTTAGTTAAAAGCACTTACCTTGATATGAAACTCCAGGTTCTCATCCATGGAATAGATGTGGTCAAAGATGTCATGTGCGATCCTCGGTATAATACCCATAAGTTGAGGATCATGCAACTTCCCCTATGAGTAGAAAATACAAACACACAGGCAGTTAAAAGAGTGTTGGGAACTAAATGGGGGAGGAATAGGAGACTTCCTTTCTCAAATAATGTCATTTAATCTGTAAAATCCAAGTTGATTTTGTGGGTCATGTTTTGCTTGGTTCCTGTACACCAAACAGAAGTTTCTAGAATGATTGGTGAGGAGGGCTAGAAACGGGCATTAGTCTCGGCTCAACCCAGGGCTTCTTCAGCAGAACCAACAAAACAGGAAGCAACCACACAAGGGCTGCGGCTCTTTGGGGATCTACCTAACTACTCACCATGTTTCCCTTCGTATCCAGCAGAGGGCTGTCCTGGCTGTGTGCGTCAGCCCACCAGCGGCCCTCCCTTGCAAATCCAAACTCACACAAGCAGTGAGGGGGTGAAAAGGAGGAAGGTGGGAGAGGGAACGAGCATGCTTTAGTTTAACTTGTAATATTTACAAATTAGCCAGAACCAACCCATCCAGGTAAGCTAATCCTGAATAAAGTCATCCTGAGAATGGGTAATTAATCATGGTTCAAACATTTCTAAAATCCTCACCCTCAAAGTGTCTTCTTCAGGATCATTTTTCAGACCAGACAAGAAAATCCATTCCATCGATCTCTTTTTGAAATCTATAATTCTCAGCCTGGACTGTTTTTTTGTTTTGTTTTTCACCACTTTAATTCATTTTACCTATCAGGTAGCAGGATAAATACTCTCTTTGAACATTACTAAATCTACTTTTATTGCCCAGAATTTCTTTTTCCACCTATGAAGACTCTCAAAAGACGCCATAATGGCTGGGGATGTGGGAAGCCCTGGGACCACTCATTGGAAGGAATGGGGAGGGAGAGCGGGAGAGACAATAGCTTACAATTCCTACTAAAGGGATCCTGAAGGATTTAAAGCCATGGTTTTGGTGTGACCTTGAGGTACGCAGTTCCACAGAATCTTCTCTTGAATATTCCAGTCCTCCCCCACATGTTAAACAACCTGTGTGTCCATGAACACAGCCTGCAGGTCTGCAGTGATGGTACGTACACCTGAAGAAGGTTTTAGACTTTTGGGAAATTATAAACCTCTAAGAATAACACAAAAGCCAGTTTTCTCCTCGGTCCTCAGGGATGCCCAACAACCTTTTCAAACCAGACCCAGATACTAGGTCCTCGGTTGCCGAGTGCCGTGAGGCCAACTTTGTTTTCCTCAATCCTCTTTTATTTCAGGCCTTCATCACACAGCACGCTCCTCAGGGACTTCCAAGTCAACATTTGAGTGTGCTTTAAAAGCAAGAACCCACATGGACAGAGGCACTAAAGACATGCCACCAAGAACTTGGTGTCATAATTTCTCAGCACATCAGACTGCTGACTTTCTACTCTACTAAAAAGCAATAGGGATGCAGAATTCAGACATGCCTGACTACTCGCCTATCTGGCTATTCTGGCATGCTGCCTTCATCTATCAAGAACAATAAATCAGATGATGTATTTACATTGTGTTTTAGTTTGGTTCTAGACACATTAAAAATACTATTATTTTTAATACTTTGCAAATACTTACTGCATGAAATTAGGGCAGAGTTTAAGTTCAATAGAATACATAGTATTCACTGGCACAGGGACTCAATAAATGTTAGCATTATAACATGTAGCTCCCAACAGGCTCTCTAAGTGGAGGTGGGGTTGGCTTGACCTCAGAAGTCCTAAAACACTGTTCTACTCCAGACTATTACCGCACTTTATCTTAGGAAAACAGCACCGAATAACTAAGACTTGGGTTTCAAGCTTGATCACATTTAAATCACATAGCCCATCATAAATAAACACAAACAAAACAGACATGCCACATGCTCTACACTGTAGAGACTATCAGAAGAAAAGATTCCTAGGATAAGAAGAAAGATTTTCTTCCAGTTAAATTTCACTGCCCCACTCAGTTAATCAAAAGCCTTTTCTACCCAAACCTCCAGGGCTCTTGAATAATCCATGCTAACCCTTCAGCTTCTTCTCAGTGGTCCTCTACCAGAGAAGAATAATTGGTAATCTAAAAGTCATTTATAATTGACTCAAATGTGTTTTCCTAGATGGTTTTCTCCCAACAGATCACCTTTTATTGATTCCTGACTTAAAATCAGCCTGCCAAAATAACCCAGGGCAGGGAGTGTGTGTGTGTGTGTGTGTGTGCGTGTGATATTAAATAGTATATGGTGAGTGTGTATATAAATATGGAATATATATGTGATATATAGAAAGGTATAATGTATGTGAGATATGTGTCTATTTGTTATGGGGCAGTGTGAAGAGAGATTTATAATGTGCGTACATATATGTATGTGTACATATATATGGGAGTATAAATGTATATGTTTGTGATGCATATATGTGAAGGATATCTGTATGATATATCTTCTGTCTATGTGGTGGATATGGAATGTGTGTGTGGCATATATATGGATATGTGGAGTGCTCCCATATAAGTGTGTTGTGTCTGTGTCTATACGCTATGTGTGTAGAAGATGTGTGTGATACATGTAGAATGCCTGTGTGCGACATATATGGAAAGTGTATGTATAATATATATATGGAATGCCTGTGTGCACGTGAGTGTATATATGTATGTGTGTCTGTGTCTACGTGTATATAACGATCTTACTGTTTCCAAGCTAACTGCTTCCAGATGAAACATACATGCCTGAAACAACGTGATCACCAGGCTATGTATGAAGAGAGGTAAATTCAGTCAACAGGAAAGCCTTTACGGCTGAGATAGTAGAGAGGGCTTTCTGGGGAGCCCCCAGATTGTATGGGATGATTGAGAGTTAGGCTGAACAGAGGCTGTGGACGGCAGGGCTGGGCTGGCCAAGCATGCCCTATCAGAGACAGTCAAAGCACAGTCTGGCTCAGGGATAAGAGAGGCACGGGACAAAGAAGTGAGCTGCTATCTGTTGCTCCTCCAAGGGAGCAAATAGAACCAACACTTTCTAGCTGTGTTCTGTAGGACTCTTCAGAAACTTTCCCAGCTGAACAGAGGCTTCCAGGAGCAGGTACGGAGGAGAAACAAGACATAGCCCACTGGCCACTCAACAAGACTCTCTTTGTTCTCTGCCAGTGGCCTTGTTGACTTCCAATTTCCTCAAACACTGTAGACGGGAAGGCAAGAGGCCTGCGGTGTGTGAACACCACACACTCTTGATTTGGTTAGGAATCATTAGGCTGGTTTACAAGGTGGCCACAAAGACTACATGATTCCTATGGCCTCCAGATGTCCCTCTGAATAGAAGGAAAACCACACGGTGCCCTCAGACATCTCCCACGCATGCTGACGAGGGCCACTGAGTGCAGGAACCCAGCAACAGCCCTTCCAAGCATCAGGCCGAGTTCAAGCAACGAGAGAGCTTCCACCCTCGGCTTGTTCACAGCCATGCCCAGCCTCCTGTCTAGGAACCTGCATCCTCCTAACAAGTCCATGGCCCTTGTGTGAACCGTGCCTACCATCCTTGGGACCAGTATTATCCAGTGGGTCCTATTTCACCTGAAAATCCTCCTTAAATGCAGCATCATGAGAAGCTAATCTTTCCAATTTTATAGAGGATTATGTGTTGTTCTCTATAACAGAAGATAAAGGTAACACCACTGGATGCTGGACCAAAAATAGGGGGATTAAAATTAAAAAAAAAAACTGCTTTAAAATATGGCAGGCTGTTCACTCAGGGAACTAACATCCCTTCTGAATGCCTTTGAAAGATCATTGTGTGTAATTCTGAATATATAAAATCCTCCTTTTAGGAGACACAGACCCTGCAGAGCAGTTCTTATTTAATTGCATTCCAGGCTCCTGAATTTCTGTTTCCTACAGTCTGTGAGTTCGGCTTGCAGCAACCCCTTCCCTCTGCTTTCCACTCAGCAGACCCCCTACCTTCCTCTAGTCTACCAGCATCCACAGACGAACAGGATCCAGCCTGGGGGCTGGGTGACAGGGAAAAGATTCAGCCAGCTCCTTCCAGCTGCAGGCAAAAGTCACAACGAAGAAGTAACTCATGACAACTGACAAAAATGCATAGGTGACAGAATCTGGGGGACTTGAATGAGATCAGTGTGGAATCCAGGTCCTCTCGGGTCCCCTACAAGTGTGCTCAAGGCAGATGAGCTGAAGTCACACTGCAAAGGACCAAAGGCTCCAGGGAATCTCATTTTACAAAGTGTCCCCACTTAACCAGCACTGAAGGCCTGGCACACCTCTTCCCCATCACCGACACCTAGCCACTTTCCTCTAGAGTCTTCCTTTGCGGGGCACTCTCTCTTAATGTCTATAATTTTTAAGTTTCTGACATTTAGCAAACATTTGACATTTCTCAATGATAAATTAATTCCAAAGCTTAGAATTCTCTCTTGTAAGCATTCCCTAGTAGTCTGGGGATTCAAAACAGTAAAGGGTTTTTCTCTCATGTTACACACACCTTACTAATTTTCCAAAAACCTAAAAATCGATGGACTACCTCTTGAGAACATGTTCTCTCCTTCTTCCTCTCCATCAGTTTCTCCCCCACCCCATCCTCCATCTTCAGAAAAAGTGGGGCTGGGAAAGTATGCAACTAAAATTTGCTAGTGCCTTCAAGATCAAGGACCTAGAGGCCCTTAAGATCGAGACAGATGAGGGGCCAAGTGGAGAGTGCAGACACTAAGCCCAGGCCTCCTGGAATGTACTGCTGGGGCGGGTGAGGCGTGGAGAGAACTGGCTAACACAGCCCATGCTTCGGGCAACAGTCCTGACAGAGAAGAGCCGCTTTAATCTGCACGGTCTCCAAACCACTTTGTCTTCTGCAAAATGGGCGAAAGAAAGTCAACACCACAGAAATGAGATCCCCCCAGCACGCCACCCCAAATTCAAATCAGTGCACAGAACATCAGAGCTCTGAAGATTTTAGCCTCCCGCCTTTGAAATCTCCTCTTCAATAGGAATGATTCATGAGCTAAACCTATTCTGCAGCAGCCGACTCACTGCCCTTCCCAGGAGGGATTCATAAATGAAAAAAAAAAAAAAAAAACCAACTCAGCTTGAAGGATTGAGGATTCATCCTACCCTGCTGCTTGTAAGCTGAATTCCCCATATTCATTCAATGCTGTTTCACAGAATAACCATTCTCGCCTCTCCTCACCTGCCAGGTAGGCCTAGCCTGTGGATAAATTATCCAGCACCAGAGGCCTTCGGGGGGTCCCTGGTAAAAACCAGGAAAGCCGGCAATAAAGGGCCCCTGTTTGGGAGACAGCCTGAAGAACCAAGGTGCCGTCAAAGCAGGGGGGCCATCCCTTCCAGGGCTTGCACAGGCCCGGTGTGCACCTTTCAGAAGAAGGCACACACCAGTTCACATCAGAAGGTGCACATCAGCCCACCTTCAGCGTGGTTGTGGGCCTACTGGAGACTCCAGCCCCACACACACGGGGTGGACAGAGCCACCACTGGTTCTGCTTTAACAGATACTGTATATGGCCTCTTCTCGGTGATAACCACATACATGTTAAGAAGACAGACAAGAGCTAGGAGCATAGCTCAGTCGCAAAGCATTTGCTTAGGATGCATAAGGCCCCAAGTTCAAGCCCCAACAATGAAAATAAAGAAAAGAAAAAAGACCACAAAGATGAACAAGACAATGGAGATTCCTGCTCTAGGAAAATGCAGTTTCTGCTGTCCTAAAATCCATCCAGTGCTACAAATCTTCAGTGTTCAATCTAAGAAAATGGAAAAACCAGAACTGTGAAAAAATTAGAATTGTGTGTACTTATCTCATTTTAAAGACTGCCAGCAATTATAGATAGATAGATAGATAGAGAGAGAGAGAGAGAGAGAGAGAGAGAGAGAGAGAGAGAGAGAGACAGAGACAGAGACACAGAGACACAGAGACACAGAGAGAGACAGACAGACAGACAGACGGACGGACATCATGCAAGTCAGATAAAAGCATGTCTGTAGGCTAAATTTGGTTTATTCATTTATTTATTTCGAGACAGTCTCTCTGTATAACAGTCCTGGCTGTCTTGGAACTTACAGAGATCTACCTGCCTCTGCCTCCCAAGTGCTGAGATTAAAGGCGTGTGCCACCACTACCTGGCTACTCACTGCTACTCAAACCCCCCACCCTAACCATCTCCGCTGTCACATGCATCTCAAGCTTTGCTGAAAGCACCAGCCACCTCAGACACTGACATCGCAAACTTACCTCCATGGTATGGGTTTTTCCTGAAGAAGTCTGCCCATATGCAAAAATTGTCCCATTATAACCCTCAAGGACATCTGCAAACATAAAATAGATTCAAATGAATTCATTACTTTGATCCTACACTGGTATTGGTTGCATGCATCAAAGTTAGTTTCTAAATGGTCCATCTCATTCTTACACAAATGACATGTGCCAACTGCTTGTGCTTTTTAAGTGCGATTGTGAAATAAGCACAGAAATGAGTCTGTTGTTCCACAAATAAAAAGAAAGGGACTCCCATTTCTACAGACTGCAGGACTGAAGGGGTAGTGCCATTTTTAGCTACTTGAAGCTCTCATCTACATGTGGGTCTCTTGAGATCATTTAGGAGGAAAAGCAAGCTTTGCCTGAAGCATTGGTCTGGGTCAGCTTAAATCTGGATCCTTCGGGCCATTTCCCATGAAGGTCCCACCAGAGTCCCATTAGAACAGACTAGAGCTAGGGGAGGGAAAGGCACCCCACTGCAAACTGAGCCCCACAGACAATCCAATCAGCCTGGAAACCAGCAGGCCTGACTTAAACTTAATGCCTGTTTTTTCACTGTCTTGCTACCAAGACGGCCTGGGCCCCGCAACATCAGAAATTTCTCTTAATTGCACAATAAGCACACTGTGAAAGCCCATAGGCATGGCAGGCTGGCTTCCGTTTCACACAGGGACCAGAGGAGGTGTGCAGGGGGGCTGCTTTATGTTGTGGAGCTGAAGATCATCGGTGGGAATTCTTTCAAAGCAGCAGAGGTGATTAAAACATATTCCCTCCTGCCTTCCCCTCATCCATACAACCATCACAGAAAGGGAAACAATTCATAATTAATATCCTTGACCCACCATTCTGCACCGAGAGGAATTCTTAATGTGGCTGATGGGGAGAGCAAGGAAGGGTGCCCTAGATAGAGGACGCTACTTGGAGCCATGGAGAAAAGTGTACCAGCCAGTCAACTCTACCTCTTTCAAATTAGGATGGTCCCCTCTCTGAATTTTATTATGCTGGCTTTTTTTGTTTGTTTGTTTGTTTGTTTGTTTTGCTTGCTAGGTTTTTTTTTATATAAAGCATACATATTTTACTAGTCTGAGATTGTTAGAGTATAACTTAGGACCAGAGAAGACAGGATTTTCCTGCAAGGAGTTAAAAACAGGAAACAAAAATAAGTAAGATTTAAAAAACAAAATAATAATCCTAGCAGCCCTTAAGGGTTTGCATCACTGGGTGAACTAGCCGAGGCATTGCCGGAGAGCTCACCCGGGTGGTGAGGAGGAAAGCTGGCGGGCTGACCAACCCAGCTACCACCCAGGCCCAGAACCAGGCCTGGAAGTTGGTCCACCCAGGCATCCACCTCGTCTATGAACTGCTGGAGCATGCGAAGGGCCCGGACCTGCAGATCCAAAGCTACAGGATCTCCATGGCACAGGGCAACAAGAGGGTAGCCAAGAGGAGTCCCAGTGAGAGCCCAGTACCGAGGATGGAGCAGAAGCCAGAGGCCTCGAACCAGAGTCATTGCAATGAACACTGACAGGTAAAGATGGATGGACTAAAGGGTGTACTGTGTGACTTGCTTTTACTTGTTTGTTTGTTTGGTTTGGTTTGGTTTGGTTTGGTTTGGTTTGGGGGTTTTGTTGTTTCTTTTTATTTCCTGAGTTTTTGTTGTTGTTTTGTGGGGGGAGGTTGCAAGGGCAGAGGGAGGAATTGAGGGTCTGGGGAGATGAGTGGGATTGGGATGCACGAGGTGAAATCCATAAAGAATCAATAAAAGTTTTTTTTTTTTTAAAGGAGTTTGCATAAAGCTGGGGGTGGGGAATGCTCACATATATCAGTCTTCGGGAAACGGTTTTTGAGAGTGGTTTCCCTGGTAACAGCAGGAAGCAGGAAAAAAGAAGAAACTGAAGAAGTCAGTGTTAGAACCGGTTAGAGGCTTAAGCTTCAGTTTCCATGAAAATGTCAACTCTCAGAAAACAGATTCCTCGGGGCTGGAGACAGCACCAGGGCAGTGTGCCTCCACACTACCACAAAGGTGTCCTTTGAGGGACCCAAAGAAAGAGGTTCCATCCTTCAGTTGTGATTTTACAATTCAATCCTCATGACACAAACAACTGCAGGCAATTGGAATGCCAAGTGCTGTCACTGTCACAGCAGAAAACCTTCCTTTATTAGAAATTAAACATCTCTCCTCAAACTGAAGGCCTTTCTTACTTTATCTTCCTGTGGATGCAGGGCTTCCCACTCACTAGTCTGGAGCCAACATCCACCCGGCTCCTGACCTAGCGCCTGTCCTTCTCAAGTGTGGTACCCTGCTCTCTGGAGTAACTGGATGCAGGGGCTCTGGGGTGGCTCAGAGCCTAAATCCAGCCCACACCTCTTCCTCTGCCGGACAGAAGGAAGCTGGCATCTCCACAAGGTTTCTAGGCCACTCTCACCAAGCATAATGCACAGTTTTACCAACTAGCTTCTTTTCCCTGTTCTCCTGTGGTTGCGGACTGGGTCATATCTATGAAAAGGACAGCAGCAAGTCTCGGGTGGATTGGTTGAGCTAGCTCTTCTCTAGTGGACACAAAAACACTGGCTTCAGTCCTCAGCATCCCACGATCGAGGAGAGATGGCACATCCCTGTGATCCCAGCTCTGAAGAAATGGAAGCAAAAGGATCAGATCTTCAAGGTTATCCTTAGCTCCATGAGGTCTTAAGGATAGCCTGAGCTAAATGAGAGCCCATTCAGTCCCACAGACTGAAGTGGCAATCACAGAGCTTGGCCAGCACGGGTCTGTGCTAGGTCCTCTGCATACGTGCTATGGTTGTGTAGCTTGGGGTGTTTGTGGGACTCCTAACAGTGGGAGTAGGGGGTGTCTCTGACTCTTTCCCCTGCTCTTGGGACCCTTTTCCTCCTACTGGTTTGTCTTGTCCAGCATTGATATGAGGGTAGGTGCCTAGTCTTATATCTTCTCATGCCATGTTCAGTTGATATCCTTGGGAGGCCTGCTCTTCTCTGAAGGGAAACAGAGAAGGAGTGGATCTAGGGGAGAGGGGAAGTGTGTGTGGGGGGGAGGTGGACTGGGAAGAGTGGAGGAAGGGGAAGCTGCAGTCTGGATGTGTTGTATGAGAGAAGAATAAATAATAAGAAAAAAGGAAAAAGGGGGGCATCTTACAACCTGGGACCAGATATATATATCTATATATAGATATAGATATATATCCGTACGTATGTATTTATGTATATGTGTGTGCGAGCATGTATGTATGCATGCATGCATGTATATATATACATATACACTAAAAAAATCCTCATTTGTAGTTCCTATTGTAATAGAGTTGAATTAAGACCAATGACTTCCTTCAATAAAAAAGTGACAGCAGCAGAGGGAAAAAAGGGAAGAACATGCCTGAGTGGCATTGGCTTACTTGGGGCTGAGTTGCTAAGAGGCATGTTAGACTGGACTCAGAGAACATCCATTCTCTTTATTATGTCAACACTGAGCACAATTTCCTTCTTATTTTTTTTTAATAGCGAACATATAAGCCCACTAAAACAAACTCTGATTGGCTTTTAAAGTACCAAGAATCATTGCACAACTAATACATTTTTGGGAGATCATCTCCCGGATCAAAATTGAAAGCAGCTGATGTTGCCCTCTATCGACTCAATTCTGAACTAAAAGATAATTTCAAAAGATAAAAAGGTCCTTTTAACTGAGGGATGTCTATTTTCTCAGGTTTGAGAGGATGTGTTTGTGTATTCAATCTCTGTTTTACGTTTAGTGAGGGTCCTGGCAAGAGAAAGCCATGGGTGAACAATGCAGTTCAGGACCTGGAAGAGGAGCCAGCACAGAATCTGCTGAGGGAAGATCTGAGCACTGGCTTGTGCTGGGCTCTGTGCAGAACCACATGCCACCTCCTGGGCCACACTGTAACCCCCAACCAAAGGCCCACAAAAAGACACTTTCATCGCAGTAAATGGCAAACAGTTCCTGGTCCTGAGAAACACATTTGTTTTCGTTTCTGCCTAGCAGAATGACTATTTCCATGCCCTGGTGATGCTCTTCCAGACAGAACCTTTCTTTGTGATGGTGTCTGGCATGATGTGAGTTGAGAAACTCACACCACAGAGCCTCACACCACACAGACCAGCGTGTGCCCATCCAGCAGCCAGGCAAACCCAGAAGCTTCTACAGCAGGTGACAAGCGCCATCATACTTCCCAAAGAGCAGGGGAGACCACAGCTCCTCAGAAACACTGGCCAGCTGCAGCTCCAGATGTTTGAAGACCAAGCGTGCACCCTAGGTTCTGCTCATGTCTGAATCCAGGTATGGCTGGGGCAGAAGTGAGTCCTTTGTTAAGTAAGAACCTGGGGACCATTCATCACACCTACACATCAGTGTTCCCTAGGAGGCTCTGCCTCGCCTACGAGCCTCTCCAGGTGAAATGGTGGCGTTTCTGGGACACTGAGGTTTCGGACAACAGCTGCAGGGTGCTCGGTTTGGGGATCCTAAGATTCTTATCAGCCAAGCAAACATCTCAAGCTGGCCATGACTGCAGAGTGACGGTCCAAGCTCCATACACCAGTGGCCACAAAAAGAAACTCTCATCTCAGGAAATGGCAGACAGTTCCCGGGCCTGAGAAAAACATTTGCTTTCGCCTCTGTTGAGCAGAATGACTATTTCCACACCCTGGTGATGCTCTGTGTGAAGGACGCTGCATTCCAGAATGGAAATGCACCCTCCAACTGGTCAGCACAAGGCCATGGGACCACAACGGCTATTTATTTCTCCTCTATTGTCCTCCCACCCCCATTCCTATCCCCGTCATTTTGGACTGTTGGTTAATAGTCCATATGGCCTGATTGAAAAAGAACAACTCATAAAATAACTACTTGGTGATTGCATGTGTTTAAATGCTCTTTGTGGACTCATCAGAAAGGAAAGGCAAGATAATTCAGAGCACCGTCAGTTGCAAACCAAGCCCCAGACCTACTACATCTTCTAGATCTGGCCAAAAGTGCTTTCACCTCTGAGCATCAAATTCCACTTCAATATGGTGAGAATAGTAATGTTCACACTTCATAAACTGAAGCTTTTAGATGCAACATGTAAGGCAATTAAGAACAAACCATACAGAGCTAAGTGTAATTCTTTAGGAGTCATATAGAATAATGAAATAGATCTGAGTCTATCTTCCAATGCTTAAAGTTTTCCAGTCTGTCCACACTGCCTACAGCATAAAAGTCCAGCATGTCCACCAGAGGATCCGGACTGACTCTTGGAACCTATTTTCCCATCATGCACTCATCACCTTACACCACGCCCTCTGGACTACCCGAGCATGCCACACTGTTTGTATCTTTATGCTCTTGCAGTTCCCTCTGCTACTATAGCTCTGCTATAATCTCTAGTCCTCAGGGCCAAATCTTTCCAAGAAGCTTTGATTCTCCACACTCACCAAAATCATCACAAAATGGCACTCCTCTGTGTTGTCCCAGCATTGTGCACACACACTCATCTTAACCTACATAATGCCTGTATAAAGTGCATGATAATGGTATACGCATTTGCCTCTCCTTCTATATTGAGAGCTTATAACAGATAGTCTTATTTGTTTTAGTGACTCCAGTCCCTGTCAGTGCTTATCACACAGTAAGCACTTAATACTACCATATAAATAAATAACATAATTTAAAGGAATCAAAACTGGAAAATCAAAAACCACCTTCTCTAGCATTTGGATAGTCCATATTTAGTTTATTTGGAAGGCAAATGCCCAGAGCAGCTTCTGCTGGCTAGGATACAGTTACCAGGATCTCAATAATAATATCCAGTAACCACAGTGTTTAATGCCTAGACACCCACAGAAGCCTTATCAACTGTGATTATAGTCACAAACCTTACAACTTCTTCCCACAGAAATAGGGAAATCCACATGCTCTGTCAGCCAACATTTTGAAAAATCCACCAAAGATGGGAATGTGGGAAATGCCAGGACTCTGCAATTGCAAATAGATCCTCAGAGTCATGAAGGGTTTAGATAGACTAGGAAGTAGAGGTCACCAGCCCATGACAGCATCATGAATCAGGAGATGGTGATGATCTTCAGAATCATTTGATTCACATTTCAGTCTCTAGAGAAGATGTCCATTGTACCCTATCCCAGCCCTAACTCAGGTAGCGCTCTTATGACAATAGTGTCCAGCTCCGCTCCATTATGTACCCCGAGAAGGTCTTGCTTATTATATTTATGCTTTACCTTGATGGTGCAGAAAGGAAATCACTTCCTCTCACCATAACCTTGGAGGTTACTTTTAAAAGTTCAATCAGTATCTGTAGAGCCCAGGAAGAGAAAAGGGCCTGTGAACAGGAGACGTGAAGAGGTCTTAAGAGGAAAAGTAGAGAGCAGAAAACATAATATGAGGGAGAGAGGATCCAGGAATTTAAGGTTTTATATAGGTATGGAGATAGAAAATGAAGAGAGAGAAGCTGGGCAGGGTGAGCTAACTAAAACTAAGGATGTGCAAAGAACCTCTATGGAAACCCACTACTTTGGAAGTTCATTAAAAAACAAAATTACACACACACATGCACGCACGCACGCACGCACACACGCACGCACACAAGGAGTTTGAATACAGATGCCCTGCATGAATGGACAGTGATCCCCTCTAGAGGGCATGAGTTATTAAATGAAATCACAGTACCAAGCATGAGACATCTCACTACAAGGTATTGGTCAGGGAGGCCCCAGAGGGCTCCCCCCAAACAATACAGCTTTGCCATTGTTCTTGGTTATGCAACCCAACTAGGTGATAAGACCTTAGTGCTGAAACGTCAGCACATTGGTTGAACAACAGCAAGAAAGCAGCTGGAACTGACCTGGAAGTGTCCTCCCTGCTGGCCAGCTTAACAGTACCAGAAGGTGCAATGCAGGCCACTGAGGGAGAAAAGATGTCAGCGGTATGCCTGCAGCCAGCCCTCCATGCCACAATACCAACCTGCCAGGCAAGACTCGGTGTAGCAGGGACAGGAAGGTGTTAGGATAACCAACTGGTTTTGGCTTGGATTTGAGGCCTGCTTCACAGGAAGGAATTTAGACCTGACACTTTAAACCTGGCTTTTCCCAGGAGGTCACAGGCCCTAGAGGAATATAGTATTGTTGTTCTGCTAAATAGTCATACAGTCAAACTGCCTTGTAAGTATTTATGCCTCTACCTACCGATGGTGCTGCCCTCAGTCTTGGCTTTTCTCTGCAGCAGTCATAGCTAAAGGAGAGACTCGTAGCTGATCAAAGTACTGAGAACAAGTGTCTCTTCAAGCAAGTGCTCAGCCTTCAACAGATATCTAACTCCCACATCCCCCAAGGCTCAGAAAACACCATGGAGAGGCACAGAGAGTTGGGGAGTGCGTGCGGAGTGGGTGTAATGCTGTCTTCAGAACATGACATGGCCATTGTACCCATAAAGTCACTGCAGTTACGAGATGAGTCAACATTCCAACAAGCATCACTAATTGGACTCAGTGTCCAAAAAAGGGCGGGGGGACATAAAGTAGTGAGGGAGACATGTTGGAGGTACATGGGGTGGGTGGGAGGAAGGGATGAGTTAGGGGTGTCTGGAAAACTGGGAGCCAGGAGTTGAGGGTTCCTCCGGAGAGTGGAGGCAAGGAGTTAGGGGTACAAATAATCAAGATGCATTGTTCATGTATGAAAAGAATAAATAAAAGATAGTCTACTTTTTAAAGGTTTAACCAATGTCCAATCAGGCCTTTGTTACCCTAACAATTTCTTTTCAAGGGAGAATAAGGTATTTGTCATTGCTACCAAATGAATGTATTCCCATTACAGCCATAGTGCCCTGTTTAGCATGTACTGAGCCCTGTTCTTCTAAATGGTTTTCTTTGTAGATCACCATCTGTATGGGGTGGCAAGTTACCTAAGGTTAGGACCTATCTCCATAGAGACTGTTTCTTTTTCATTTAGCTTTTAGCTGATACATATAAAACACAAAAAGTGCACACATTAATGGGGATGAGATTGTCTCTTTATGACATCTCATACTAAGAAAAAATCCAAACATTGAAAGGAGAACACACACTATCGAATAAAAACCCAAAGATGATTACTATTTGTTAATCACAGGGTTGTGTTGTTGTTGTTGTTGTTGTTGTTGTTGTTTTTTAATGGAGTGCATCCATTTCTAATTACGTTGGCACAAAGGTAGCTGGATGTATTTAAATGGTCTTCATGCTTAGCACAACATGTGGTAAATACTATTTGCTTCTGGTAATGAAATTGGGGGGAGAAAAGGATGGAAATTCTGGCACGTGTGATTAATCTTACTATGATAAAAAAAAAAAAACAACTATGCACAAGCTCAGTTACAGGGAGGAGGCGGGCCTGAGTAGAAGCAAGCCAAGGAACACAGAAAACATCCAAAGAGAGGCAAAGGAAGAAAAGACAAGAACTACCACTGCTTATAGACCCAAACTGTTCATTCAAAACAGCTCAGATCTAGGCATATTTTTTCTTGTCAGTTTCCTATAATAATCTCACCGAGAAAACCTTCCAAATTAATTGATGTCTGTAACAAGAATGTGAATAAACATACATCTCAGCAAGGAACACTGCATGCTGACGTTGAGTCTCCCACGCAGGTGTCTGGGGTCAGAATTAATCTAACAGATGTACCCGGGCTGAATTTCATGAATTTCAAATAGGTTAGTCAGCTCAGCTCCTGAAAACAACAGATCTAAAGCGGAAAAAAAAATGCATCTGTCTTTTAAATCCATGGCTGCCTAGATGGGTGGCGTTATGGAGGCCTTTGAGCACGTAACTGCCATGGCATTCCAGTCTGAAGGTAAGGATTTGATGAGGAAAAGCAAGGGAGCAGGAGATGCCCCTCAGCTCTGTCCAGATGGCAGGCCCTGCCACAGCATGCTCCAACCTGCTCCTGCTTTGAAAGGGCAAGAGAGAGCAATGTGCAAATTGCTTCATCGCCCTGCTGTTACTTTGACACAAATCCTCCAGGGCCGAGGCCAGTCCCAGCAAAAAGAACTGATCTCGGAGATGCACAGGCAAGCTTGAGGCTACCTGTTTGGAGGAACAAACGTGGGGATGTGGTAGCATGGATGAAAGTGGGTTAGATGAAACTGAAATTAAGGAATGCTGTACGGCACAAATAGCTCCACAGCCACCTCAGTAATGGGACTTCATGACACTGTAGAATATCCTTTGACGGCAGAGCAACCTTTCACCTGTAAGACTCCATCGTGACAGTCATTAAAAAGAAAACAGCCAACGATGGACAGCTGAAGCACTGAGCAACGCCTTTCCTCCTTCAAAGGCGAGAGCAGCACTCTGCCCGCCATTTCTTTAGACCCAGACAGAAATGCTGCTGCGAGCACAGCTTACCTTGCCTTTTCAGCTTTTAGACAGCAGAACAGCCCCACCAAAGAGGAGGCCGAAGAAACAAAGAAAACAAGCACAAAGGCTGAATAACATGACGGACGTCACAGCAAGTCAGGGCCAGCGCCAAGGCAGCAATTTAGTGTTTCCAATTAACAGGCCTCTGCTTACAGTCGAGGCACACTGATTGCCAGGCTGCAAATGTCACTTAATGTTTTCATTAGCGAAAGTCCAGGAGGAAATAAAGCAGCACTTACCTTTGACAATCTGCTTCGCACAGGCATTGTAGACCTGCTCTTGGGTTGTGTTGGGCGGCAGCACTCTGTCAAATACATATGGCTTCCCTTGCTGAAAGCAGATGAAAGAAAAGGGTGGAGAAAACGCATTAGGGGTTTAGGTCTTAAAAGCACTAATATTAGCAGTTAGACCACAGGCAACTAAATCACCAAGCCACTCTACAAGGCAGCCCTTCCCTCACCACAGAACCTTTACTGCATGAGCCACGTGTATGACTGCATGTGTGGATGTTGGATGCCAGGGGCCTGAAGGCGCACGTTCTTAAATCTTTTTCCTGGATTTGTGAATCGTCCCATTAGGTGGAGCTGAGAGCAAAGAGGCAAGAATGTAGACACAGGGAAATACAAAGCACCCAGGTATGGAGTAAGGTGACAGAGGTGACGGAGCCGGCAAGGAAGGCTTAACCACTGAAGTCTCAATTCAGGGGATTGTGAAAAGTTCAGGCAGATGCGGACCAGGAAAATGCTGTAGAAGAACATTCTAGGCATGGGATGACTCAGACAGCCAAGGGTCTGGTATGTTCAAGAAACAAGAGGGTGTCACAAGTGGGGGCTAGCAAGAAAATCAGGAGCCAGTTCATGTAGGGTACTGCTGGCCAAATATGTAACCAAACATAACCTGCCTGTGTTTTATTTACTGGAGGAGGACGTGAGCAGATGTAAGAAGCCGTTCTCAGTAGAGACAGCATTGTTATTGTCCCGCACAATTCAGTGTCCTCGCCATGCAGGAGCAATGCCTGAACTGGATTGAGGCTTCTAAAACAAAGCAGCCCTTCTATGCAGTAAAACAAGAAATCTGGGGGTGGAGGGTTAGGGGTTTGGTTGGCAGCTGCCTATGTAAAATCCAAAGAAACCGCCATTCTGGGGGGGGGGGGACGACACACTCTACCACAGCACAAATAGACCCTGCTGCCTGTCCTTCGCTGTTCAATAAGCATCAAGGGGTACCTCAGTGTCAGGCACAGCACTGAACACTGGGGAAAGTGGGTAAGACACAAATCCAAACTGCAGTTTTCTCTGCCAACAGAGCCCAGGCAAACAGAAATTCTCCTTTCACAGCCTGATCCACAAACCAAGAAGAGGGGACAGAGGACAAGAGGGTAGAGAGGGGGGCTAAAATCCACACCTCCTATGAGTCAAGGGCAGACTGGCTCCTTGAGGAGACACTGCTCTTCAGAGCTCAAAGAACAAGGCCTGCCTGGTACATCCTATAACCTTCACACAAGTGAGCACAAAGCGTCAGAAGCGCTCAGTGGTTACTCATCCATCACCATGGGTCCAGGCAACTGGAGGTGGAATCCTACACTCTATGCCTTATGTTTGAGCTTTAGTCTTTGAAAACAGAATTGACTAGCCAGGTAAACAAGCTACTTCTAATTTGATCTTAGAAAAACGGAGAATTTTTAGAAAACATAAAAAAGAGAAGAGGGAAGAGGTTTGTTTTCTGCGCAGAGGCAGAACTATAGTCATTCTGATAAAAATTATGGAAAGAGATCACTTTCTTATGTTTGATTCGAAATTTTGTACCCTTTGGTTAATGAACTAAGTGTCTGGTGGGATAACCAACAACTATTCCTTACCAAAATCCTCAGCTAGCTTTCTTAATAGTTTTATCCATTTTTCAAATTCGACCAAATATCAGGAGCTGGAGAGACTTAGTTTGGTTAAGAGTGAGCATTGCTCTTAGAGAGCACCCAAGTTCTGTTCCCAGCACCCATGTCAGGTGCTTACAACTACCTGAAACTCCAGCTCCCTGGGATCCAAGACCCTCTTCTGGGCTCCTTCAGCATCAATACTCATGTACACATACCCACACACTTGTACACATAAGAACAATTTAAAATGATAAAAAAAAAAATCTTTTAAAAAATTTAACCAACACCAGGAGAGTAAAAAGTAAAACTAAACATTTACAAAGGGCTAAGGGTGTGTCTGAGAGGGGGTGCTCTTGCCTAGCATGCATGAGGCCCTGGGGTCCATCCCGTGTATTGAAAATAATGGGAGCAAACATTTACAGAATTTACCTAAGTCGTCCACTGAACCCTCTGGAAACTTAGAACAAATTTACTATTTCTCCAAATTCAGAAAGAAGAGCAGTGTATGCTGTCCCCAGCACATTCTGCCTTCAGCTTTAGAGAACGTGCATTCAGTGCAGCAGGAAAAATGACCTAGTGAATGATGCTGTACAGAAGGATAAGACGGCCCAGCTTTGCCTTCAAGTGTGAATGCTTGCTGCAATGCAGTATATTTTCCCTTAAGAGAGGGAGAAGACAAGAATTCATCACTCCCTTTTAAAAGTAGTATCAATTACCAATTATCAATTGGCAAACATTATACTTTTAAATGACCTAAAGTTAAACCCCCAAAAGCAACTGCCTTCAAGATTTTATGGCTGTGTTGACACCAAGAAAAGATGAAACTCTGCAAATAATTTGCTCCAGGACCCGTCTTGTCAGAGCATTTCAGTGTCCTTCATGCACTCAGCTACTTATACAAGCTTTCCGTTTATTTTAATGAACCTTCAAGTATTAAGAGAGGGAAAGAGATCAGTATTGTTGTTGAATATTTTCAGAGAACTGACTTGTACCAGTTGTATATACAATGTCCCTCCTCTCCCTCCCTCCCCCGCCCATGTTTTAATAGTAAAACTATCTCATAAATGCTGATCAAAACAGGAACAAAGACCCTTCCGCAGAATCCCCAAGGAGACAAGATTCTAATGTTTCTGATGCTGCAGTTGCTGAGGATTCTGTTGGCAGGCAACAGACCTACCTGATCTACTGTTTGCAGCTACAGAACAAAATTCAAGTGACATCGCTATGTAGGTACTAGACAGTGGCCTGGGTGGGACCATCATTCATCAGCCTCTGAAGGGAACCTTCCAAGTTCCTTCCAGCACCTGGGTTTCTCCAGGCTCTCTGGGTACCAGTGCCAGTGTCCTCCACTACCATCTCTTTCTGATGTACATGTAGACTGAAATGGTCAAGTCCTGGCCTAGACCCAAGCCTTTTTGTTGTGCTCTTGACTTTTAGGAAATTTACATGACTATTTCAGCCCTCAACTCTCATCTAACATGCAGGCTCACATGTCTACTAGGGAGTTCCACCTCTGCGGGTGACCATTAGCTTCTCAAATTTTACTAGCCAAAAGAGAACCATCACTTTCTCCATATCTGAGCATCCTAGCCATCACCTAGATACTCACACTCAACACCTAAGACTCAGTGTGCACCAGAGATTCCCATCTGGGATACATCCCAGCAATTCTATCCATCAGTCTCTTGCACAGAACAGTCAAGTCCCCCATCTACTCACCCTGCTGTTCAACTAATAATCCATTTCCACCATTGAGCAGGGTGAGTGTCCCAAAACTAAGATGGCATCACTCCCTCACTCGTGTCTCCTGTTACACACACAGTAGACTCTTCACCCAGGGCTGCTTGCACTTTCCTCTCTCGCTGCAGTGTGACCCAGTGGCACTTCCTGCACCCTGTTCATTTCCTGCACGGTGTCTTTGCTGTTAACTTTCCTTGCCCTTGGAATTCTCTTAGCTCAAACCTGCATTTGGCTACCCCTCAGGAACCACTGTCTTCACTTGCTTTTATGTTGTTGTAATAAAACACTATGATGAAAAGTAACTTGGGGAGGAAATGGTTTATTACATCTTATAGGTTAGAGTTCGTCATCAAGGGGAGCTAGGGCAGGCCTTCAAGCAGTAACCTGAAGGCAGGAACTGAAGCAGAGGCCATGCAGGAATACCTCTCACTGGCTTGCTCCCTGTGGCTTGCTGAGTCTGCTTTCTTATACAACCCAGCACCACCTGCCCGGGGGGAGCACTGTCCAGAGTGGGTTGGGCCCTCCCACATCAATCATCCATCAAGAAAATACTCCCAAAGACATGCTCACAGACCAGTCTGATAGAAGCATACACTGAGTTGAGGGTCCCTCATCTCAGATCACTCTAGTTGATGTCAAATGGACAAAAACCAACCAACACCTTCATCCTATCTCATATTCTTCATCCTTCAGGACTTGCACAACTCTAACTAAAGTAACCCCACCCCACACTGGCATAACTATGACCTGAAGATTTGGTTTGCTTCAGGCAGTGAGTACATGACCTATTCCAACCAAGGATGTGGAGCAATGCAATGAACACGTTTATCCAGCTGGAACAGAGGCTGCACGTCCTGAGCAGGTGGGCAAATCCACTGCACCTCCTGAAAGGAGTCCGGATGGCACACTCTGCACGCGTTACTACTGCCGGTGACGCCTGCTGGCATTGTCGTGAAGCCTCTCTGCACAGCCGTGCATCTGCACAGCCGTGCAACTGCACAGGAGCAGAATACTGAAATTAATGACCTGCCAGGATCACATACAAAAAAAAAAATAATAGCAGATGGTCCTTACACTTCTCTAGTTAAAATTAAAAACAAAAAAATCATGCCACCAGAATTCCTATCAAGTTGTTGAGAGCAAAATGTCTGCGAACCATATGGCCTGCCTATTAATACATCTGACCTGTTACCCAACAACTGTTCCCCTGCCTGCAAGGGACTCCACTGAGAAAGACAGAGGGAGGCAGAAGATCCAGGCATGCTCTGAGGATGAGTACCAAGAGGAACACTACAGAACGGAAAATTGATTATTCCCATAGAGTATTAATAAGTAACCCAAGAGCACTCTTAAAGACAGAACAAGAGTTGTGACCAAAGGTGGCCATAATGTGAATTTTTCTCTTCCCTATCTTCATTAAGAGAGACAGAAAGAGGATTAAAAACTAAAAGAAAGACCAACATTTCCACCGGAGAGTCCTGGTTGTTGAGAACAATCATTAGTCATAGATGTCTGGATGATTTCATTCCTGAAAGTTCAGGGAGAGAGTGCAGGAGAGGATGAACTCTTACAGCCTCAATGGACCACGTTCCATGCCGAACGTCCCAGTTAATGGTCCCCACCCAATTAGGCTCCATCTCACTCCTCACAGTAACTTTAGGAGATGTCACCACCCCCATGTCACAAAGCGGCAAGCCTGTCACAGTTTCAGCTCTAGAAATTGTAGAAATACTCTGGAGGCTCCGATTTTAAGTGTTAGTCCTTTACACCAGTAGTTCTCAACCTGTGACTCGCTACCCCTTCCCCCTGTCTTGTTCCCAGTCAATTCTAAATTATTTCTGATACACACAATTACTTAGGCCAAGGAACAAAGAGCCGCTGCTGTACTAGCTGCCGTCCAGCCCATTATGTACGGCAGCCATGCATCTGCTTACAGTGACAATGTCCATCTCCATGAGCCTGGACGTGACTCAGCCAGCAATAGGTTTTGAAAGCAGTATCACTTTAAGCCCATCTCCCTGGAGCATGAAGCCGGGCACTGTCCTCCAGAACAAGTCAGACACCTGCCTAAGGCAGCTCTGCCTGGCGTTGGAAGCTTGTGTTCACCCTTCAAAGCATTTTCTTCTGATGGACAAGTAAAAGGACAGGTGTACTTGCTTCTCAAAGCTGGATGGATGTGTTTTTAATTGAAGGATTCTAAAGATACCCAGGGTCAGGATATCAGTAAAGCATCATATTAGCCTGCACAGGGAGAAATTAAACAAGAGAAAATATGGACTGTCAAGGGCTTTCATAACAATCTCAAAGAGTGTTTCCAAAACATTAGCTAAAAAGCCCAAGTCCCTGGGCTACTGTTGATGCTCACTTTTTACCAACATAAGTATCTTCACCAGAAGCTTGAGGGTTGGTTGTTAAAATATAACTGACACACAACAAACCCCACCCATTTGGGAAATTCAGTGCAGTGAACCCAAAAGCCCTACATCACCATCTACTCCCAGAGCCTTCCTATCACCCTCGGAAGAACCCTTTATTGCATTAGCAGTTGGTCTCCCTTCCCCCACTCTCCCTGTTCTAGGCAAACACTAATCTGCCAACAGACTTCACAGAACTGCATGTTTTAGGTATTCCATGTAAAGGAAGTCATAGTGTGTGGCCTTCTGATCAGCTTCCCCCACCAAGTATGTTTCAAGCTCCATCCACAGTGTATCATGGCTTCATTTCAAGACCAAATAACATTCCACTGATAGGATATACTATACTTTATGTACTATTCATTAACTGGTGGGACAATTGCGTTGCTTCTACTTTGGGGCTATTACGAACATTCATATACAAGGTTTTATGTGAATCTGTGTTCCCTCTGGAAACATATCTAGTAGTAGACTTGCTGGGCCATAAAATGGTTCTACATTTAACTTTGAGGAACTGGCAGATTATTTTCCAAAGTGACAGAGCCATTTGTAATCCCCACCAGCAGTGGATGCGGGTTCCAACGTTGCTACACCCTTGTCTACACTTGCTGTTGTCTGTCTTCTTTAGTATGGTTATCCTGCAAGATGGAGTCAACAGAGGTCTCAATTCTGGCTTCCTGTGAGGACCAAACATAACCATGCAAATAAATGATCTACCACAGTGCCTGGTGTCCGAGAAGATGTTCAAGATGGGACGGATCAGTGTGATTCTCTAATGCAAGGTTTGAGGCCTGCTGATCAACTTACACCAATAGCTTCAATTGCACCAAACTTCCCAAGCTGTGAGTGAGCCTTCAAAGGGAGAGATGCAGAAAAGCGAACCACTCAATGCGTCGGCTCGGAACTTGGTACCCTGTTGCCCTCACAATTCCCAAATGAAATGTACAATCACATCTTGGGCTCCTCCATGGCCCGAAGTCTGTGACTCCAGAGCACAAGGGGGACATATCCAACACAGTGGCTTTTCCTCCCCAGAACATTCTGTACATTCTTCCAGAATGAATAGTTCCATGTCAGTCACAGAGCCCATGCAGGAAAGGAAAGGAACTGGGTGTGATTCAGGCACTCTTGGGACTCAATAACTTTACTATTATAGCTTTGGGGCCTTCCAGAAACATGAGTAAAATGCCTGCTGCCAACGTGAAGCAGAGTTCTAGGGACGAGACTCACCCCCCAGTCTTTGCAGAGGCCTAATCTTCCACTGCCATCATCTCCTGCATCCCCTGGCCTGGTGTCTGTGCCGGCTGCTGACGCTCTCTGACCAGCGACAACAAACAGGCCAGAAGGGCTGTCTAGGTTCCAACCCAGCAGTCCTTAGCCCATGGCAGATAAGACTTAGGGGTCGATCCTTTAGCTGTCTGGGCTAGGGGTGGTGTGAAGGGGTCACTGGCAGGTATTCCACCTGGCCCCTAGAGTTCCATTTGACCAGGCAGACCCTCCAGAGAAGCCACACCCCGGCTACCTTTGTCCTCTGCCTCACTTCCCCCTTCGGTGTTTCTTGGGCTCACCTCTCAAAGGAACCTCACTTCACTCCAGTCTCAACCTCTGCTGCTAGGGAACCCCAAATAAGGTAAAACCTCACACATTTTGCTCCTTCGTGCCCTTCATTCAGTAGGGAATCCAGATTGGTGAAGTCACTGCCAAACACGTGACCATCGCCCAACGTGCACAGCAGGGTGGGGAAGTGGGGAGGGGAGGGGTGGGACCGAAATCCTTCTTAAAACTCAGCTGATCTGGTGCAAGGGCGCATGCCTGTAAGGTCCAGCAATTCAGGAGGCTGGAGCAAGGTCACTTGAACCCAAATGCCCAGGGCCAGCCTGAGAACACAGCAAGACCCTGTATCAAAAACTACTAATAATAATAAAATAATAATAATATAAAAGCAAACAAATTAATTAATTAAAATTAACAAGCTTTGCCCTGGGGAAAAAAAAAAAAAAAAAAGAAGTGCCTTTTCCTTCATATAGGTGCTGGTCATCTGCCAACCTGGGGACAAGTGGGGCCACACTTGCCCAGAAGATCACTAATCCCTAATTTGTACAAAAATGCCTACTAGCTGCTGAAGGTCCTGGACTAACATGTTTATACTTAACAGTCCGGGGCAGATACCCAAGGCACTTGGACACCAGGGAGGCTAGAAAAAGGGCATTAGGACTCCATCATACGGTGTGGGAGCGTAGGAGATGCGTGCTGTATCTCTCTTGTGTCAGAAATTCTACATTCTCATTCCCCTAGTTCTACGTTTTAACAGTCCTGGGGGTTCCCTGTCTTCCTAAACCCCCCTCTCTTTACTGTTCATCTACCCTCTTACTGGTCTGGAAGTTGCCAGAAAGTTCCCAAGGCAGGGGGAACTCTGCACATTAGGGAAAACTCCCCACACCTTAGAGTGACCAGTAGCCAGCTGGTCCTTGTCATACCCTCCCCGAGGCCCACTAGTCTCTGACTGCCTTACAGGAGACTCTAAAACCTGGCTGTCTTCTCCATTCGAGCTGCATGCTCTCATTCCCACCTCCCTGCCTGCATGGGGATGGTGGTGTAAGTGGGGCTGGAAACACGGAGCCACAGAGCGGCCGGACCTCTGCCCTTCCCCACACTGGCTCTGCGCCCGTAGGAAGGGCTGGTGCCCATGCCGGTTGAAGCCAAGGCTGCTCCCAGGGGAGTCAATGATAAAGCAGACGTCCACAAAGCAGTGCCCGGCTCCCAGTGGAGTTGCCAAGGTAATGCCAACCACTTCACAGATTGAGAACGAACAAAAGCGACCCACGAGAATGAATCTCGTAAGGCTTCTTTCTCCTCGCAGGACACCAGGCTGCAATTCTCTCCGTTCTGCCAAAATCCCCACTGTGTGGACACACAGGCACGGCAAGATGGCAGACAGCTACGAAAAAATATTCTGGAAGGCACACTGCCAGAGAGGTAATAAAGAAATTCAGAATATCGCCTGGCTAACAGGAGAATGGAAACAGAAGTATGATTTCTTTTAGGGAGACTAATGGAAACTGTTTCAAAAACAAGGTGATTTTTCACTTCCAATCAAAGCAAAATGCTCTCCTTCCTCTCCCGCCCTGAGTTCTGTGCTCTAACCTGCCAGAGTGCAGTGGAGAGCAGAGAAGGTCGGGATGGCTGGTCCTTCTCCGGAAGCTGGGCCCTCTTAGTCTAGTGACCCGAGACACTCACCTGTGTTTTCTTCCTCCCGGAAAATGATGAATCTCTGTGGCTCTAACATGTTGCCATAGTGATGGGACACAGGAGTCTATAACTTTCTCACAAGCGGTTTCTGCCCCAAACACATACAGCCCCAGACAAGGTAAACTTTAAGCTTCAAGAGTTCACGGTTCACTGAGCATGTATACTCAGAGAAAGGGATAAAAACCTCTGCCATGGTTATCTCCGTAGATCTGGTGCCACGTCAAGGTCTGAAGGGAAAAAAATGAAATTTTCCACAGAGAGGCGGCAGGAAAAACAATTCACGAGAGGTAAAATGGAGAAATTATTTTTGCCAGATTCACAATGACAGGGACAGTGGGTGCCATCTTTTGGGGGCACGGTGCCCTAGCAGCAGCTGCCAGGAGCAGCAACATGTACTCAGGTCAAACCTTCCTCAGGTAAGCTGAGTCCCGTGGTGGCATCAACACCAAAGCCACATGGGAGCACATGTAACGTTGATATAAGAGCTTCACTGCAAATAACCACACTGAGTAGAATCAGTATTTCTGTCATTTCCTCACTGTTGAGAAACAGTTCACGTAACTATAATGACCTGACACATTGGACGGCAGCTTTACTTCCATGGTATGTTCAGGTGCCTTGTTTCCATTTGCTCCTCAGAGGTGTGGGGCGAAAACATTAGCCTCCGTTTCTGAGACAGGGGAATGACTTCCCAGGACTTTGAGAAGGCAGCAGTGTGAGCCTAGACACACACCAGAATTCTGGTTCCCTGCCAAGCGCTCCACCCAGAAGACCATTCTGCATCTTGTCATTGTTCCTCCAAGAACACATTGATTCCTCAAGCACAGATTTTTCTAAGAACTGCACACATTTGGCCAAGTCTGTGACCTTAGACAACGGATCCATATTTTCTGGGCCTCCTCCTCTATAGAAAGTGAGAGGTGGAATCCCTCTGGCTCTAATGTGCTATAATAATAGAACATGTCATGTTCAGAACATGACACGGCACAGCTCTAAGTGCAATGGCTGCTCTTTCCTATTAAGATAACTTCTGTAAACTGCAGGGGGAAAGTCTCCCACGAAGAAGACACGAGGACACTAACTAAAGCCAGCAGAAATCAGTGGGCTCCGGCAGTTCTGACTTGATGGCTAAGGCCACACACACGCACACACACACACACACACACAGAGAGAGAGAGAGAGAGAGAGAGAGAGAGAGAGAGAGAGAGAGAGAGAGAGAGAGAGAGAGGGAGGGAGGGAGGGAGGGAGAGAGAGAGAGAGGGAGGGAGAGGGAGAGGGGGAGAGAGAGAGAAAGGGTGGATTCCTGGATGCTCAAAAGGGAAAGGGAAAGCTGTTGGATGCACACTGCACACAGGACTGCTGTAGCCAACCACATTTAGGATGGAGGGCTGAATACGGGCGGCACGAAGCTGAGACCTTCTAGTCCAGTGAGATGCCATCCTCACTCAGGAGATGATAGGACATTTGACCCTTAACACAGTGGCGGGAGGCTAATCAACAGATAAAGTGGTTAAAGCCCCTCACCCTGCAAAAATCTCTACTAACGAAAGTTGGTGTCCCTGAATTCAGCCACAACTGGAGTCACAAAAGTCTGAGTGCTGTCAAGTATAGAAGAACATCAGCTCTGTATCTTTTAAATGATTTTACTTTTCACTTGGCCACAGAGGCACCTCATTTTCCAATGCTTAAGGTATTAGAAGGGCGAGGTGGCCACACACACAAGAGAAAGTGAAATTCCAGTCCTCCCGACACTCCTTTCTACCTCACCTGTCTCCTTTTCGAACCTGGATTGCACTCCTTGAACCATTAGTGGGTAACAACGGAGTGTCATCAAAATCAGCTCTCCAGTCTTCCGCCAGGAGCAGCAACACACTTATCGGATGTCTTAGTCAACAGAACTACAAAAAAGCAACTGTTCACTTCTGAGCCCCAGCCAGCCTGTTGAAACTGTGGTCTCCCTGGTTGCTGGATACTGCACAGGCCAGCTCAGCATCTGTCCTCTGCTCTCCCTGCCTCTGTCATTTACTCTCCTCTCTTCCACTCCAGGTTCCATCATGTCATCACGCTCTCTCTCATTCCGTACCCTCCCTCCCTTCGTCCTCTCTTTCCTGGAGGCACTATAAACATACCTGTAGCTTCAGCCATAAAGAAGCCTCCTCCAATTCAGAGTTCCAGACCTCTGTTATTAATTGCCTGACAAAAATAAATCCAACTGAATGCCCCAACTTCCCTAAACACAACATGCAGTTGACCTCCGTAACTCACGGCTCTCTGGTTACACAACCAACCAACCACAGATTTGAAGCATTTTCAATTGCCTCTGTACTAACACTTCTCTTTGCCATTACTGTCTGCACGGTGTGGCATAACAACAATTTACACACTGTTTACAATTTACTATGTATTATAAGTAATCTAGAGATGATTTAAAGTGTAGGAGATGTATATAGGCTACATGCAAACACTATGTGATTTCACACAGAGGACTCAACAGGTACCCTGAAGTCAGTCCTGCACACGTATGAGGGGCAGCTGTAGGCTGACGAGAGAACTCACATGTTTCTCCTTCTCCTCTGCCTCCTCCTCTTTCTATCCCTATCCCCAGTTGTCAATGCTGACAAGCTTCGGGGTCATCTTCTTCACGTCAGGGTCAGAGAGGTCCTTCAAGCCTCGGTTCTCTCTCGTTTTACATCTCAACTAGTCTTACCGCTTTTTGCCAAAACTCCTGCAAGAGTCTTCTAAGTGGTCATCTAGTCTCTCTTCCCTTCAGTACATCTGGATCCTTTTCCAAATGCATCTTCCTTGGCTAAAGTCCTTTAAAAGGTGGGCAACCATTTGTGAGGCTGTCTACTGTGCACTGCCCCACAGCCTGCTGCCACGCTTTTCACAACTGGCCGGGTGGGTCCTTCCCCATCACACACGCTGGCAAAGTGCTTCCAATTTCCCTACTGCAGTCCCACTGTTTGCATCATTCCCTCAACACCTTGACCTTGCTTTCTGTCAAAATACGCCCCGTCCTTTAGAACTCACGCCCAATGCTCTCTTTTCCAACACCGCATAAGGTCTTTTTCTTGAGACTCTGTCTCTCCCTCTTCCTCTTCTTAGAAGGCAGTAGGATGCATACTGCTCGGCCGTGTGACCTCCAGATTCATTGTCACTTGTTCACCTAACAAGTTTCCTCTCTCTCCTTTGAGCATCCCCAGTAGTCCTCCTCCAGGGGGGCCTCTGATCAAAGCCTACTTCAGACAGCAGGCATCTGTAAGCACCATGTTGTGGGAAAAAAACAAGTTCCAGGGTTGGAGCGCAGTGAAAGACAGGACTGACACATTTTAGTAAGCATGCTCGTCCCTCTGCTGTGTACATTTCTAAGTGATCATTTCTAAGTACATTTTCATGTAATTGCTACTCTGCATTTTCCAGGGAACAAAGTTAGATTCAGAAAGGCCCCTGGCTTGCACAGGGTCACAAACCAACATCATTTGCTTCCTGTGTTGGTTCTGAGAACATGTAAACAAGGGAGTCTAAAGAACCCTCTAGTCCCATGGAGGCTCCGCAGCTGTTGGTCTAAATAAAGTTCAGGAGTTCCCACTAGTTTGGTTTGGTTGTCTCTGTAGGTTTTCCCATCATGATACTGATGTTCCTTGCTCATAGAATTCCTTTTCTCTCTCTTCGACTGGACTCCTGGAGCTCGGCCTGGTGCTTGGCTGTGGATCCCTGCATCTGCTTCCATCAATTACTGGATGAAGGCTCTATGATGACAGTTAGGGCCCTCTGTATAAGTGAGACAGTTGTGTAGCTTGATGTAGTTAAGGGGGCCCTGGCAGTGGGATCAGGATCCATTCCTGGTGCATGAGCTGGCTTTTTGGAGCCCACTACCTATGATGGGACACCTTGTACAGCCTTGATGCAGGGGGAGAGGCTTGGACCTGCCTCTGCTGAATGTACCAGGCTCTGCTGACTCCCCATGGGGGGCCATACCTTGTTGGAGGAGGGAATTGGGGGTGGGCTGAGGGGGAAGGCTGGAGGGGCAGGAGGAGGGAAGAGAGGGGGAATCTGTGGTTGGTATGTAAAATGAATAAAAAATTCCTTAATTAAAAAAAAAAAGGAACCCTCTAACTTTACTTGCTTTTACGTGACTTTTAAAAGCACTAATTCTGGAAGTAGCATAGCTGAACGGTATATTATTTGTCGCCCACTAGCTTTGTTCCAGACAACACTTTGGATGCCTGTGTTGTAATGGTAACTGTTGCCTGGATTAATTTTCAGGAATTCAAAGGCCACTTTTGTGAAAATCACTGACCCTTCACTTAGGCCTGCACAGGTATCTGGTGGACAAATGAGACAAAACTAATGACACCAAGATGAAGAAAATGGAGAGATTGCCAAGACTTATAGGGTTATCATGACCTATGATTGAGCAAAGCAACTGCTGTGTCTTCCAATGCCCCACTCCAGACCATCACAACAGCATTTAGAGGCCCAATCACCAGCCTGTCCTAGACTAAGACCCCGTCCTTACCTTTGCCTAAGGATCAAGGGAACCTGAAACTCAGGTTAGGTTAAGATGGCGCTTTCCAGATGTTATTCCTCCACCTTACTCTACTGGCATTCCAAGGAAATCCTTTTTGCCTCGTTCAAAACTCATCTGGCCCTTGCCATAGCAGTAAATAAACCAATTCGAGTTCAGGAATAAACCCACTTTCAAAAGGCACATAAAATCACTGTGCAAAGCACGTTCTAACATCCTAACTTTCTGAGAATTTTAGTTAAGAAATGTGTTTCCTACCTCACTCCTCTCTGAGTGCAGTGTTTAAATATTCATTACAGATGTTTAAATAATACAGTCGTTTAGAAATGTCACTCTAAGATACTGGCAACATAAAGTCTGGGTGCCAAAAACAGACTTCGGTCTTGAATGACCACAGCAAAGCTCCAAGGTGAGGATTAAACACCCATCTTAAGACAGGGAAATCAGAGGTCAGAAAGAATAATTAACATCAGCACAGTAGAGCAAAAAGCAGAGGCAAGAAGGGTTGATTTCAGAGCTCACAATTTCCCAAAGTTCTAGATTCCTGACCACAAAGATCCAACCCACCGCATCTCAATTCGGCACTTCTGCATGGACAACTGGAACAGGGAATTTCTGCCAGGCTGTGACTTGTGGCTCTAGAGGATGTGACAGCAGAGCCAAGGCCTGAAGGCTTGTCAGCCTCTGGGAAGTCAAGGGCAGAGTGCTCCAGGCACAGGTAACCGAAAAGTGGCCTTATTTTAAAAAGCACTTGATCTGCTGGAAAGTGGGCCACTCCATGCAGAGAGAGCAAGGCGCAGGATGGTAAGAGACAGCCGGGGGGCTCAGAGAGCAGTGCTGGGAAGCCCTGCAGTACATTCTTCTGTGCTATCCTTCTATGCAAAGGAATGGCCTGATCTGGTTTCTAGTTTGACACTCTGTAGGGGCCTGATGCTTGGGAATATAAACTGTACAATAAAATAATCATTAAGACCTGTGAGGAAGCAACCGTAGAAATCCTGAAACAGCTGAGGCTGCTTGGCAATGAAGATGACAGGGGCTGAGTTGGGAGGAACCATGTCACAGCCCTTGCAGAAACTAGGAATCTCACTCATTGGTCGCCATGTTGAGCCACAGGTCACAGATCATTTCCGGCATCAGTGCTGAGTGGGTCAGAAAGGCTGTCCATCTCAATCTCACAACACTCTAGAGATTGCCTCTCCTCTTTCCACCTTCAAGTTCAAGTGTGTCCACTGGATGCAAAGGAGAGAGAGAGAACCCAGGGATACCTTGAGTTGCCACGTTACACCCCCACAGCAATTCCATGAAACTCGTGGCATCACCTGACGTGACAGGGACAGCAGGTCAAATCCTCAACATATTCAATGGGTAGGTGGCAGATCTATACCGAGCCCAGTCTCTGACTCCAACCCCAATGCTCCTTCAGCCAGAGTACGGGCCTCTCTGGAGGGAGAGTGACCTTCACAGTGGCTACAGTAGCCACAAGCTGGCCACATACATGCACTCGTGAAGCCATTCTGGGTTGCAGCCCTTAATCCAGTCTCTCCCATTTTGTTTGACAATTTTTTCTTTTCCTTTTCTTTCTTTTTTTTTTTCCCTCTGTGTAACAGCCCTGGCTGTTCTGGAACTCACTATGTAGACCAAGGCTGGCCTCGAACTCACAGAGATCCGCTTGCCAGTGCCTCCTGAGTGCTAGGATTAAAGACATGCACCACCACTGCTGTTCTGAAAATGTTTTCTAAGCACAAGTATCTGTACTTGTATAGCATGTAGCTATGGATGCTCATGGTCAGACACCGGCTGGATTCTAGGAAGTCAACGGTGAGAAGGAGACACTTCCCAAGGACCAATCAGGGTCTGATGAGGATGACAAAGTGGGAGAAGTGGCTGTTTCTTTTTTTCCCCTCTGGCGTACTTTAAAGTTCTATAAATAGGTGAAAATTCAGACGTATTTTTAAGGACTTCGCTGCTTTTGTGCCACACTGGCCTCATTATGTAGATAACTTCACAGATCCGTTCCATTGTATTACTCTGTACTAGTGCTGTCTAATGAAAAAAAAAAAGGTGTCAGTTTTTAAAAAAAGCGAAGTCTCACAAGAAGTAAGTCTATTCTATTTGAAGGAAGCATTGGGAATGCCGGCAAGGCCACTCAGCACTGCCTTCCAGGGTCAGTTATGATGGAGGCTGAGCACAGAGCAGGGCACGAGACAGATGGATAAGGCCACACAGCTCTGGAGCCCAGCGTGAGTGGGCTGTGCTGCAGAAACCAGCTCTCTGAATCCTCGGATGGTCACAGGGACTAGGGACAAGGATGCCCACTCCAAAGTGGGAGAAACTGAGGCTTGGGTGGCTGTACAACTTGTATAAGGTTCTTACCTAATTATGTGTGGGAGGGAACACCCTGTTCTTAACTCCTCTTCTATTCTGCTTAGGTCACAGTGGATCTTTAAGGCGACTTCAGGGTTAGAAATCACAAGCGGGGCTCATGGGCTCAACTTTCTTCTGTGTGGAGCGGAGTCATTTTGTGGGTGGGTGGTGCCCACTCAGCGTATTTGAAAGTTAAACAGAGAAACCACTCTCTGTCTCCCCTAACAGCAGAATGCAAAGTCTTCCCTGGCCACCCAGCTGGTAAAGATACGATAAAGAATGTTCAGGCAGTGGGGTCTTGGGGGACGCAGGGGAGCTGGGCTGTCTGTAACTGCTTACCAACCATGAACGCCTCTTGTGTCACACGGCCCACCTGCTGCAGAGCCTTCTTCCTAGTGGTTTTCCTTTCTGAGAGAACATTTTGTCCATGGTTGAATGGCATCTCCCTGCAGGAAAGCGGGTAGGACTTTCTACCCCGTCTATGCCCACTTGAGTTATTGGAAAATGCATATGGATAATACTTCTAAAGCAATCATGTGGGCTGCCTGGAGAGATCTATCCCCTTCCTTGGTAAACCCCTGGATGCCTGTCCCAGGATCAGTTCCACATCTGTGGCTGTGGACGGCACCGATAAAAAAAAAAAAAGCTGTTGATGTCAACGGTGGCAGCAGAGACAGGGGGATCAAAAAGCAGTATGAGCTCCATCAGCCCTTCCCATTCCGCGGTGGGAGAGGTTGCTCTCTCCATTAAGCAGATGAGCACCGATCTTAACTTGGGAGAGTCTCCTGACCATGCGGCCCCGTGTAAGCACCTGAGCAAGGTGGTGGGGGTGGGGTACACAGTACTCTTCCCTCACTGTGGGCCCTATCAGTCACAACGGCCAATTCCCATCAGTTCGTCAAAGAATTCCTCTCCTCCCTTCTTTCTTCAGTCTTCCTCTGATGTCTTGGGCCTCGGTCTGAGGTCAAGAAGCCCCAGACTTGGAGCCACATGTGGAAACCAGTCCCCATCAGATTCATTCCAAATGACACTACGCCCACATTTGGAAGAAAACAACCCAGGAGTGTGGACATACATCAAACTAGACAGTCGGAGAACTTACATTGCTGGGTTAAAGATCAAAGCCTCTCAGGCAGTGAGCTGGGTCCCTAACTTGTTTTAAGCTCACACCTTAATGTCACCAGGTCTGAAGCCCTCGGCCTTCACAAGCTCCCAGGGTGAGGCCCCCAGGCCAGCAGCGGCACTTTGCCATTCACAGGCCACATCTCCGAGTAGATCATCCCAGTGGCAGAGACTGCTGGTGAGCTACAGGAAGGAAACACTGAAGCACTGGTGGTCTAGTGGGGAGATTCACACTGATGCTCCGGAATGGTCTGAAGAGACCAGCTTTCCCCGGAGCCTCTCGGTCCTCCAGCAATCCCAACGCCTGTGTGTAGAGTCCTTCCTTCCAAGAGGCCTGTCAGTTTCACGAGCTCCCGTCCCCAGGGACTCCCAAATGATCAATGAGTATGCGCCTGGATTCCTCAGTCTCCCTCAGCCATTTGCTTCCCTCCAGGCACGGCTCCTCAATCTCCACTCTCACTTTCTGCTGAATTATTTAACATCAAGAATCGGCTAAAATTTCCTTGCAGAATGTACCAGGAAAGGAGGCGTCCTGCCCCCTGTCCTGCCTCTCTCCCAGCTGGCCTCGGAGAAGGCTTCATCCTTCTCCCCTGTCCTGGGTGAACTCGTCGGTCCTCTTGCCTCCTCGCCCCTGACTCTCTGTAGCCTCTCAGGTGCACAAACATTTCCCTCATCTCCTTCTCAGTTACCTAAAAGTGTGCCACACTTCTGTAGCTCTGAAAATCAAAACGCTCCCACCTGCCTCTGTACCATCACCACACACTGTGGATCCTTTCGGCTGCATTGACAGAAGCAAAGGTCAAAGGCCACAGCCTCGCCCTGCCTCCCTCTATTGCCCTCTCTACCAAAGACCCCATAACCACCTCTCTTCTGCTATGACTTCCTTGTGCATTACATGTTCTTTCATTTCTAGTCTGTGTAAACACTGGCCTTCCCTAGGGCTAACGGCCTTCTGTCCCTCTCTCTCCCATAAACTGTTGGCGCCCAACTCAGGATTCTGTGTGGCACCGTCATCATTTTTGCTGTAACCACAGACAAGCCATTCTACCTTTCAGTTAATATTTTCTTAAATCAAGTTTTTTTTTCCTTAAATATATTGCCAACGGAAGTTTTACATTGCTAGCATAAGTAAAAATAATTACACACTACAATGGAAGACATTAAAGATGGCTGCCATGCACACGGCTTGTCAATGAGCACTGGCTGTGTGTCGCTGCAGGACAAGGACTCCAAGCCTGTGACCTGTTCTTTCTTTTTGGTAAGAGGGAAATTCCAAAGAAAGACTAAGGGCTATCAGCAAGCTGGGGGCTTCTCTCTGACAGACTCACAGGGCCTGAAAGAGAAATGAAAAGGTGTCTCTCCTCCCTGTGTTTCCGTGTTAGCTAAGGCCCTATCTGTGCGCTGCTTAAAATGATCAACCACCAAGGCCATTGTCCACTGTGTGCTAGGGTTTCCCTCCTGTCCCCCAAGGCTTTTATCAAGAGTTTTACAGTTCCAGTTTCTTCAATGCTTGACTGTATTTCTTAGCTCCATTTCACATAGCCTTAGAAAATGAGATTACAGATAGCAATCTGAAACAAAAAGAAATAATAAATACCACAATGTCAAAAATAGTCCAGAACAACAGCAATCCATCCAGGCTGGAGCCCACACTTACCCCAGCTGGGGCCACACATTAGGGCTGGAGCCTGGAAGGGGTCCAAAGCCTGCCATCAACACATTATCGATAATAGTAATAAACTAAGCCAAGATGAGGCATACTGCTTGCAATCCCAGCATTCAGGAGGCTGGGACTAAGAACAGCCTGGGCAAAATAAGCAAAACCTGGCTGCAAAAAGAAGAGTAATAATAATAATAAACAATAAGCAACATCTGAGAGATTGGCCATGCACTTCACACACACGCTAGCCAGGCCTCACACTATCCCCTGGGGCGGTTGCCATTAGATGACCATCATTTATAGAAGTTAAGAAGCCTACCTGTAAGGGGTAGGTTCAGGATTTGCACGAAATCTGCCCAGAGCCTGTGTGTGCTCTTAACTCTTCTGCTTCCCTGACTCTGAGACCAAAGCAATTTTAAACCTCACAAACTACAAAATAATAGCCTGCTGCTCTTAAGCACAATTAAGACAATGGGGTGACACCACAGGAAAACTGTTCGGCGTGTAATTAACCATAATTACTGGTGTCCTCTAATTGTTTGGGAAAATAAGTCGTTTGCTCTTGACAAGCTATAATTCTGGAGTGTGCTGAGAAGGTGCAAGCCCTCACTCGGGTCTGTATACCTTCAGCACATGCATGTATTATTAGTCAGATCTCACAGTGGATCCCAGGGAGGCTCCAGGGTAACTTCAATGTGTAATTGAGAATCAAGTCAACTGGGATTTGGGAGAGATCTAAGCCATAATGCTCAACCCCTCCTTTTTTATTTTTAATTTTTTAAACATTTATTTTAACACATATGTATGGGTTTTTGTGTGCCTTTCAGAAGAGGGTGTCAAAACCCCTGGCACTGGAGTTACAGATGGCTGTAAGCCATCATGTGGATGCTGGGAATTGAACTTGGGTCCTCTGCAAGAGTAGCAAGTGCTCTTAACCCCTGAGCCATCTCTCCAGCCCTCAACCCCTCCTTTTATAGCTGGGAAAATAGAACAAAGATACAACTTGCCAAGAACATACAGAGCTCTGCGTCATAGCCAAGCACTTGGGGCACCTTGGGGATTAAGTAAGTTAAACCCAGACATCCCAAAGCTGAAAGCTAGGCTCCCCTACCTAGCAGCTGAATGACTTCAGGCAAATCACACCTCTTCATGCTTTTCTGGTGATTAAGGGACTTGATACATGTGAGATCCTAGGAATCTACATGCATGGCACCTGAGTGGAACATCTGAACACTCACACTAGTGTGTCAAAAGCTTGGTGGAACTTGAAGGTTCTCATCAAAGCTGCCAAGAGGAGTGATAAAGTTCAGCAAGAGACCTTAGAATCTCCATCGTGTTAATTCCACCAGAATGAGAGGCAGTCACCATGCTCCTGTGGCCAGACTTACTGATTCCACAGACTCAGTTTCCCAAAAGAACAAACTCCAAAACAGCAACATGAGCAAGTTGTACTTAGCACATTCTTAGCAAAAAGTAGCAAACGCTATCTGACAGGAAAAATTAGGTAAGGACTTCACCTTGCCAATTTGGCAAATTAAAAAATAACCAACTAGCTGGATGTGGTGCCCTACGCCTTTAATCCCAGCACTCGGGATGCAGAGGCAGGTGGATCTCTGTGAGTTCCAGGCCAGACTGATCTACAAAGCGAGTTCCAGGACAGCCAGGGCTACACAGAGGAACCCTGTCTCGCGGGTGGGGGGGGTTGTAGGGGGAGGTAACTATGTTGCTTTCTTTCCTGTATGCCATGTCAAACATGACCCATCAATCACACAAGCAGAAGACACTCCTGCCAGCTCACATTTTGAGTTCTGGAAATGAAGGTCTAAGCAAGCAGCCAGAGAACGAGGCCTGGGAGTGAGCTGCAGCATCCGGGGCACTTTTACTTCAGTTCCTTTGATAAGACATTTGGCTTGAAGCAGTTAAGGATATGAGGTATAATACATCTTGCATGAGTTGTGAGGTAAAGGTACAAAGGGTTCCAAACCCAATGCACAGCAACATGAGATGCTCTCCACCTGGAACACAACAAAACATTCCTGTCCTCCCCAGGTTCCGTGAGCAGCATCTGCATCCGAAAGAGAAGACTGAAGGGACAAGGTGCTTCTTAAAGATGCTCCAATGCATAGAAGCTGACTCAGCCTGAAGCCCAAAGGCCCACTGAGAACCAAAGAGTCAGATGACAGGCCAGAGGAAGGAGCACCCAGGAATGCCAGCAGTGCATCCTCTGAGCACTTGACCATTAAAACAGGAAAGATCCTTGGGCCTTCATGCCCTGGGCACAGCCTGACTACAAGATCTCAGCTCACTATGCAAAAACCCAGTGAACTTAACGAAGAGATCTCTGCCCTGCAAGACCCACTCTGAGATTTAAGAAGCAGAAATGAAGTTCTGAAGACACTGGGCCTCTGCAGAGGCTACCAAGCTTCTAAGAAAAAGTTGTCACTATGAAAAGACCTGACAGAGACTCATCTAGAATATAAAGATGGTAAATAAGGCTTCCTCAGAAAGACTAAAGAAAGCCAGACACGGTGGTTCATACCTGTGATACCAGCATTTGGGAGGCGTAGGAAGAATTGCTATGCAGTCTAGACCACTCTGGGCTACAAAGGGAGGGGAGGGGAGGGGAGGGGAGGGGAGAGGAGGGGAGAGGAGGAGAGGGGAGGAGAGGGGAGGAGAGGAGAGAGATGGATGGATGGATGGATGGATGGATGGACAGACAGAAAGGAGAAAGAGGGGATTTGTTTCTGGATCTCACATAACAGCTGCAAAGAATAGATTCCTCAAGTTATCCTCTCTTTCCCACATGCATGCATGGTATGACAGGTGTGTGCCACACACATGCAGGCACACACACACACACACACACACACACACACACACACACACAACACATTAAAGAAATGGAAAGGAAGAGAGGGAATGAGGGAGAGGTTGACTGAGACATTACCAGGAGCAAGGAGTTAGGAAGGCAGAGGGAGCCAGGGACCGGAGGGTCTGCTGAAGACAGCCAGCAAGTGGGTGACAGGTCTGTCACAGGTCTGTCTCACAGAACTGCTGAGAGGAGGCCACTTTAAAACATTTCACTTGTAAATACCCTTTTATAACAAGTGATTGAAGCCACTTTCTATCTTAGCTTGAAATCACCTAGTTCTGTGTCAGTGGGTTTTTTTCTCCTTTAATTTTTTAAATAAAAAATAGATGTACATGGTTCAAACAAGAAATATCTTTTAAAAAGCATGAAGCTTCTGTACTAATCTCCAACTCCTGCAAAATGAAGCTTTTCTGGTGAGAGCTGAGAAGTATCTACGGTTAAACAGGAGGCCGTTTATTATCCCGCCCATTTAGCAGAATAATAGCAGTGGGTTCTCCCCGCGCCCTACCAACTAGCCAGCAGGTTTGGGTCCCAGTTAATGGTACCAAGGCGAGGGACCATCTTGAGGAGCAGGTTTTAAATCCAATCAGAAAGTGATTGGTTACTACCTTAATAACCATGGCACTGTGGCACTGGGCATATCTGGCCAGCCAGTCATTATTGTAGCTCACAGGTTTCACAGCTAGGTGAGACTTGTTGATGACTTTCTCCTCCAGGAGCATGTGTAGATCCTTCCAGAGCATGTGTAGAACTCTCCAGAGTTCTATGAAAGCTGCCCAGTAAGCATAAAGCTTCCAGATTGACAGTAGCTTGATTTTCTCCATGGTCTATGACTCAGCAAGAGGGTCTTAGCAGCAATTAAGAGAATCAGTGAGGACAATGACAATAACCTGTAATGTGTGGCAGCGTCCTTGTGCCACAGATGACAATTAGCACAGATGCCCACAACTGGTCAACATGCAGAGAACTGAGGACTGTAGAGTACTCAGCTCTAAATGAGACATCTATCACACACTCACTCTCTCTCTCTCTCTCTCTCTCTCTCTCTCTCTCTCGACAAGGTTTGTGAATTATTACGGAAGAGGGAGCAAAAAGGTTGTAAAAGCCAGAGGGAGCCTGTAGCAAAACAGTATTTTGCAGACATGGCAGGGCCACTGCCCACATGAAATTACAGCAGCTGTGACTACGTGCTTAAGACTTTGACGAGATCAAGCCAGCCGAAATGCCAGCATGGATGGGGGAAGGGACTCATAAAGTCCCACCCTAATTTGAGAAGCTATTGGCAACTGATGGATTATGGGAAAGTCAGGGCAACTTTCTTCAAAGATGTGAACCCTAAGAGGTCACCCATGGTACAAAAAGTGGTCCCATACCCACATATAGGCAGCACTGAATGGATTTATTGGGTATTAAGACCGACAGACAGACAGACACACACACACACACACACACACACACACACACACACACACACACACAGAACACATGAGGCTGGGGGAGAGTAGTTAGTAGGGTGGGGAGGAACTGGAGGGGAGGGAATAAGGGGAGGTGATCTTCTCCAAACACATATGTGTATGAATATTAAACGAAGTATTTCTGCAGGCATGAAGTATAAAAAGGAGACAGCCTCTCACCTACCTGCCCTCTACTTCCACAGCTTCCAGCGGCTCACTAGCTTCCAGCCTCGCCTTGCCATCAGCTCCCCACCTGTCACCCCAGAGTCCTCTGCACATGCCAGATACACATCCTCCACACCACCTCCTCAGGTTGAGAAGGGGCATTTTATACACATCTGCCTCCACCTTGCTCTTTTAACGTATCTCTCTCTCTCTCTCTTTCTTTCTTTCTTTTTTTTTTTTTTTTTTTTTTTTTGGTTTTTTGAGACAGGGCTTCTCTGTGTAGTTTTGGTGCCTGTTCTGGATCTCGCTCTGTAGACCAGGCTGGCCTCGAACTCACAGAGATCCACCTGACTCTGCCTCCAGAGTGCTGGTATTAAAGGCATGTGCTACCACTGCCCAGCTACTTAATGTATCTTTTTTTTTCTTTTTCTTTTTTTTTTTTTTTTTTTTTTTTTTTTTTGGTTTTTCGAGGCAGGGTTTCTCTGTGTAGCTTTGCGCCTTTCCTGGGACTCACTTGGTAGCCCAGGCTGGCCTCGAACTCACAGAGATCCGCCTGGCTCTGTCTCCCGAGTGCTGGGATTAAAGGCGTGCGCCACCACCGCCCGGCTCTACTTAATGTATCTTGAAGATTCCCCATGGATCACTAGTCTAGGAAGATCTGCATTTGTGAATTTACTCACTTGAAGATTAAAAATGATTTTTAAATGTCTTTCTGAGCATGTACACTTTCTGCCATGATTCTCTTAGCAACAGAGTATAACAACTAGCTTTAAAGTGTTTACATTATAGTAGGGTGTAAATAGCTGAGAGATAACTTCAGGTATACTAGGGGTGTACATTGGTAATACACAGATGCCTTTCTTTTTATGTAAGGAAGCTGAGTCTGTAGATTTCAGTGTCTGTGCAGAGGGGATGGAGGAGGTATTGGAGCCCATCCCCCACATTTATGGATTGACAAATATGTTATTACATAGTGGAAAGCTTTCACATACTGGGTTTGGGTTTGTTTGGGGGGTTTGTTTCGTTTTGGTTTTTTTTTGGATTTTCATTTTTTTGAGACAGGGTTTCTCTCTGTAGCTCTGGCTGTCCTGGAACTCGTTCTGTAGACCAGGCTGGCCTTGAACTCACAGAGATCCACCTGCCTCTGCCTCTCGAGTGCTGGGATTAAAGGTATGTGCCACTACCACCTAGCTCATACTATTTTATTTTTAATTTACAAATGCATATGAAACATTCCACTAGATGATTACGATGATTATGTACCCTTTTATTTTTTTATTTTTTTATTTTTTTTTAAGACAGGGAATATTTTATTTAAAACCCATCAGTGAGATAGACAGCTTGGGTCTATGACAAATCATTCACATCTAAAGCATAAGTCAGTAACTGTATGAAAGCACACATTGCCACATACAAATTAACTGATCAGACCACAACCTTCTATGTTGGAACAGAATAACTTCCCTGTAAAAGCAGCACCTTCATGACATTTAATTTAGTATTCTTCTCCTTCTTCCTCTCCCTCTCCTTCAACAGAATCCACACCTACTTCCTCATAATCCTTCTCCAGGGCAGCCATGTCCTCACGGGCCTCAGAGAACTCCCCTTCCTCCATGCCCTCACCCACATTCCAGTGCACAAAGGCACGCTTGGCATACATCAGATCAAACTTGTGATCTAGGCGAGCCCAGGCCTCAGCGATGGCTGTGGTGTTGCTCAGCATGCACACAGCCCTCTGGACCTTGGCCAGGTCTCCACCAGGTACCACAGTGGGAGGCTGGTAATTAATGCCAACCTTGAAGCCAGTGGGGCACCAGTCCACAAACTGGATGGTACACTTGGTCTTGATGGTGGTGATGGCAGCATTGACATCTTTGGGAACCACATCACCATGGTACAGCAGGCAGCAAGCCATGTATTTACCTTGGCGAGGGTCACATTTCACCATCTGGTTGGCTGGCTCAAAGCAGGCATTAGTGATCTCTGCTACAGAAAGCTGCTCATGGTAGGCTTTCTCAGCAGAGATGACAGGGCATATGTGGCCAGAGGGAAGTGGATACGAGGGTAGGGCACCAGGTTGGTCTGGAATTCTGTCAGGTCAACATTCAGGGCCCCATCAAATCTGAGGGAAGCAGTGATGGAAGACACAATTTGACCTATCAACCTATTTAGGTTAGTGTAGGTGGGGCGCTCACTGTCGAGGTTTCTACGGCAGATGTCATAGATGGCCTCGTTGTCTACCATGAAGGCACAATCAGAGTGCTCCAGAGTGGTGTGGGTAGTGAGGATGGAATTGTAGGGCTCAACCACAGCAGTGGAAACCTGGGGGGCTAGGTAGCTGGAGAACTCCAGCTTGGACTTCTTTCCGTAATCAACAGAGAGCCGCTCCATCAGCAGGGAGGTGAACCCAGAGCCAGTACCTCCGCCAAAGCTGTGGAAAACCAAGAAGCCCTGAAGACCTGTGCACTTGTCAGCCAGCTTGCGAATTCGGTCTAAGACAAGGTCAATGATCTCCTTGCCAATGGTGTAGTGGCCCCAGGCATAGTTATTGGCAGCATCTTCCTTGCCTGTGATGAGCTGCTCAGGGTGGAAAAGCTGGCGGTAGGTCCCAGTGCGAACTTCACCTATAACTGTGGGTTCCAGGTCTACGAACACGGCCCTGGGCACATGCTTGCCAGCGCCTGTCCCACCGAAGAAAGTGTTGAAGGAGTCATCTCCTCCCCCAATGGTCTTGTCACTCGGCATCTGGCCGTCAGGCTGGATGCCATGTTCCAGACAGTAGAGTTCCCAGCAGGCATTGACGATCTGGACACCAGCCTGGCCAACGTGGATGGAGATGCACTCACGCATGGTTGCTGCTTTGCAGCTGCCGGGAGGATGGCCGAGGCGAGGAGGAGGTGTTGCTTCTTACAGCGCGACTCTTAGGTGGTCGATGTAAGAGAACCTGCCCATGTACCCTTTTATAACTAACACCCCAAATGAAAAGGACATTTGTATTGTGTCCCTTTCTAGGCAACTGCATGTTGGCAATTACTCATCTTTACTTTGTATCACAGTAAGACAATGTGGAGTTGTTTTATTTGCATTTTATAAGGATACAAAGACATGCTGTTCTGAACCAGCCATAAGTGTCAGAATGCATTTCATCTCGGGCCAGGATCCCTGCCTGACCCAGTCCTCACCAGGTGCCCCACTCCTGCACTTCTCTCCACCATGATCCACAGTGGCCTGGAAAATGACCACTTTCTCCCCGAGTCTGTCAATTCAAACTCCACGTCACCGTTACCAAGCATCTCTAGGATCTACTGAGAAGGAACCAACTACATGTTCGTGAAGTCCTTTCCCAAAGCCAGTTTATAATTAGAAAGCAGAAGTGTCATTCCCTGCTCCGGGTTGCCATGGAAATGACTAAATGCAAATGTCATTTCACAGTGACAGTCACTGTCAGAAAGGAGGCAGGATGCTTGCCAAGAGCCAAAGGTGCCCCTGAGATGGGAAAGACACACAAGGGCTCTGTGTCAGCCATCTGCCTCTTCTGAGGGAGAGAACACTTGAGGAGTTGATTTACAAAATTGGGGGGTGAACAGGGACCTTATTTGGGACTCACATGAAATAAATCATCGCAGAATCGCATCCCATGCAGAACCAGATCACTGGACTGCAAGCTCCAAGAAAGACGTGAGGAAGGGGGTACTGAGACCGAGTGTCCACAGTGATTTGGGGAGAGGGAAGGGAGATACCTTATGAGGAAAGCCACCGCCCTGGGGTCTTCAACATAGACAGAACTGGCAAAACCGAGCCAACTTTGAAGAACAGAAAAAGTGAGCTGCAGAGAGGGCAGGGTTGAGGGAAGGGGTGTCACCAAGTCTGCAGAACCACTATCCAAGGAGCAGACAAGGTAGAGCAGAAAATGGCTCAGTAAGGCCGCCAGAGCAGCCTGAGTCTGGGACAGCTCAAACTAAACTGTCTCTGCACCGGGATGCGCAAACTATAAAGGAGACAGGAAGAAGGGGCTGTCCATCTTCGCTTTCCTTGAGGTCTGAAACCACCCTGCTGCTTCAACGGTCCAGGAAGAGTCTATATTCAGCCATGAGATCCGGAAGCGTGCACAGGGGACGGGAGAGAGTGGAGGGAATCTCCAGATTCTGGAGGAAGAAATCCCTGTGGCTTAGGTTGTACTACTGGCCTATGTGGAGGCAGCAAGTGAGGAATAAGAACTATCCTGTTCATTTCTTACAACAAGCAGTGCAGGTCCAAGACCTTCTCCTTCAACAGAGTAAGATAAACCCGATCAACTGTTTCTCCTGTATCTTCCCACGAGCTCAGACTGCCAGCAAAACTTAACTGTAAAGTAGTAGACAGTCTGGAAACAGAAGTAAAATAAATTAAAAGGGAACAGTAAGAGACAGGCTTTATAAGCTTTGTCATGTGAATCCATTTTAAGTGTTAAAAGTCTTCTGTGCCAAACGCAATGGCACAGATCAGTCATTTTGAATTCTGAAACAACCACTCTTACTATCCCACACAGCAGGAACCTACTATGGTTCCCTATCGCACAGGCAAGGCATGCGCGCTGCTATTCCCACTGCACAGCGAAGTCTGAAGGGTGCCTATTGGTTGTTAAGGTGAAAATGAACTCTTCAAAGTAGTACTGTTTTCTCCCCTCGTTTTCATTTCCAGTAAATAAGCATGTTTTTCTTTATAAAAGATAGAATACGAAGTAGTGTCATACTGCATTTGTTTCCCATTGCCAGCATCACAAACCCGGAGTTTCAAAGCAACAACGATCTGAGCTGGGGCAAGCATGAGGACCCAAGCTGGATCCTTAGAAACCCTGTTATTAAAAAGGCTGTTCACAGTGGCACATACTTGTCACCCCATCACTGAGGAGAAGGCGACAAGCAGATCCCTAGGGCTTACTGGCCAGCCAGCCTAGCTTACAGCGTAAGTTCCAAGCCAGTAACAGATCCTATCCTAAAAAACAAGGTGGGTAGCTCCTGAGGAACGACCCAAGGCTGACCTCTAGCCTATACAGACACACACAAGCACCACACATCTATGATCTTACCGTTCACGTCTTACTCACAACTCCAAAGTCTGGCCTGGGTCCCACTGAGCTAATAAGTATCCTCAGATGAGCTTTCCTTCCTGGAGGGTCCAGAGGGCAGCTTCCTCCTTCTCTTTGGGAGTGTCTAGGGCCCCAGCATTCCTTGGCCCATGCCCGCTTCCACCTTCACAGCAGTGGTGGCCCTCATTCCTTCCTCACAATGGTCTGATTCTTCTGCTCCCTCCTCTCACTGAAGGATCTCTGGGATCACAGTGGACCCACCCTGAGAATCCACAGTAATCTACTTGAAAGCCAGCTTTCTATCAGCTTAAGTCCATGTGCAATCTTAATTCCTTCTCATACTGGCACACGGCATATGCAGATTCTGGGTTAGGAAGTAAACATGTATAGCGACCATTATTCTGCCTACTACAGAGAAGTATCTCATGAGATACCCAGATCCTGCATCCATGGTCATCTAATACAGTGATTCTCAACCTTGGGTCGCGACCCCTTTGGGGGTCACCTAGGACTGTCAGAAATTACAGCTATTTGCGTTACGACTCATGACAGTATCAAAATTACAGTTGTGAAATGGTAATGAAAATAATTTTATGGTTGGGGGTCACCACCACGCACCACGTGAGGAAGTGTATTAAAGGGTCACGGCTTTAGAAAGGTTGAGGACCACTGCTCTAATAGATGGTGTGGGGGTGACATTAAACACAAACCTGCCACTCCACTTCAAGGAAACTGGCAAGCTGGCCTTTTCCGAGACTACACAGACTTGCTCAGTGTAGGACCATTTACTCCAGGTGCCAGAAAGCCTCCATACCCCCACAAGGCAGAAGAGGTCCGCCTTCTGACAGAAGGGGGAGGGAAGGAGACAATCTGTGCACACTGTGTCCACACGCAGAAAGTGCTCAGAGCCACTGTTCATCCAGGGCCACACTATACAAATGAAGCCCTGTTCGTCTTTACTCACCCAAACCCAGGTTTTCCCCAATTTGTCACCCTCTCCCATAAAGGGTGACTTCGAGGGACCAGGTCAGACATTCACCTCGCCATCATAAGTTGGATGGAGAGAGGGAAATTCTTGGCTTTGATAAGTACTGAGATCCACAGCATCCATGTAAATGCCCAGTGGGCATGGCATTCCTCTTGTAATTCCAGCACTTACAGACATGGGAATCCAGGAGCAAGCTGGCCACCTAGACTGGAGCTCATACATGTGAACATGCACACACACGCATACCTGCAAAACGTAACACTTTTAAACTGCATCCTAACCAACATGCCACCGATCTGGCAAGGTGATTTTACTAGTCCCTGGCATTGTGTGTTGTTCAGAGCTAGAGTCCACCTATTGCGTCTGTAACTATATTTTATAGCCTGTCAAGTGGACTGTAGAGCTGAGCAGGACAGGAGGACGGTAAAGAGTGGGGTTTTGATGTCCTCTTCAAAGGCACCTTGGGAAATCTGAAGCTTGACAGGATTTATAAACCCCTCCCCCCGATAACCCAAGACATGCACCTGCTGTGTGCTGGTTTGCAAATCAGACTCATTAAGTCATAACCAGTGCACTGGCTAATTTTAAGTCAACTTGATACAAACTAGTCATCTGACAGGAGGGAGCCTCAGTTGACAGAACGCCTCCAGAAAATTGGGCTGTAAGCAGACAAAGCTGCAGGGGATTTTCTTAATTAATGATCAGTGGGGGAGGTCCATTGATCAGCCCATTGTGGGAGGGAACACCCCTGGGCTGGCGGTTCTGGGTTCTATAAGAAAGCAGACTAAGCAAGCCGTGGGGAGCAAACCAGTAATCAGCACCCCTCCACGGCCTCCGTCTGAGCTACTGTTCTGTTGCTGTGAAGGGATACCATGACCACAGCAACTTTTGTAACGGAAAGCATTTAATTGGGGCTGGCTTACGGTTTCAGAGGCTTAGTCCATTATCACCATGTCAGGGAACATGGTGGCCGGCATGGCAGCGTGGTGCTGGAGAGGTAGCTGGAAACTATACCCTGATCCTCAGGCAAAGACAAAGGAAGAGGGACTGGACCTGGCATAGGCTTTTGAAACCTCAAAGTGTATCCCCAATAACATACTTCCTCCAGCAAGGCCACACCCCCTAATCTTTCTCAAACAGTGCCCCTCCCTAGTGATGAACCACGCAAATATACGAGCTTGTGGGGGCCATTCTTTTTTTTTTTTTTAAAGATTTATTTATTATGTATACAGTGTTCTGTCTGCATGTATGCCTGCAGGCCAGAAGAGAGCACCAGATCTCATTACAGATGGTTGTGAGCCACCATGTGGTTGCTGGGAATTGAACTCAGGACCTTTGGAAGACCAGCTAGTGCTCTTAACCGCTGAGCCATCTCTCCAGCCCCCTTGTGGGGGCCTTTCTTATTCAAACCACCACAGCTTCTGCATCAGCTCCTGCCTCCAGGATTTTGCCCTGTCTGAGTTCCTGCCCTGACTTTCTTCACAGATAGACTATGGTGTGGAAGTGTAAGCCAAGTCAACCCTTTCCTCTTTAACTTGTTTTTGGTCAAGGGTGTTTCGTTTTATCAATAATAACCTTAACTAAGAAAACTAGCATTCTTTGCAAAGGGTCAATAAGACAGACACTAGGAAAGATCCTGCTATCACACTTTAACAGTGTCATTTCATGAAGCTAGTAGGTCCGGTGAGTATCTCTGAGCCCATGTGCTAAGCTGTGACCAGAAGTATTTCTTGGGTTTCCTAGTAAAATACATAATGGTACCCATAATACAAAAAGGAAAACCGCTGCTCTAGAAATACTCTCACTAGAACCCTGGCTTGGGGGGGGGGGGCTTCCTGAAGAGGATGCTTTTACAGGAACTTGGTCCCAAATGGCTGTTAATTCTCAGCTTCTTAATGTTTGTTGTCTGTCATCCCAGACAGTGCCAGCAAGGCAAGATAGGGGGATGATGCTAGAATCACTATCCTCTTTCTGTACCAGGGCACTCTCAATTCCTTATCAACGCGTTTGTCTGGAATTCTCTTCTGAATAAAATAGGCAAGACGTAAGTGTGATGATGCTCCAGAGGGTGGTCTGGGTGCTACAGACCTATGTCTATGCAGGCATATGCTGTACTAAAACACAAGAACCTGGATTTCAGGGATGTGTCTCCAGATTCACAGGCCTCCAGGTGCAATAGCATCTACACCATCGGGAAATGAGGGAAAGCTGGCATGCCTCTGGCATGGCCCCATTGCCCCCTGTTGGCAGGCTCCGGACAGGTGTGGTTTCACTGCTCACACCAGCTAATCTCGAAGAGGGCTCACCTAGGGTCCCTGCTGTGGAGTCTTGACCCAGTCACTAGGAAAAGCTCAGGAAGCCATCATAGGCTCTAACCTCCAGGGCAAGTCTGATCTGTTAGAGACTAAGGTGCCTGTGTCCCCAAACTCAGATGCTGATGATGGGGGGGACCCTAATCCAATCAGCTTCCTGTATCCTTAAAAGAGAAAGGAAGAGACATCAGATCTCTCTCTCTCTCTCTCTCTCTCTCTCTCTCTCTCTCTCTCTCTCTCTCTCTCTCTCACACACACACACACACACACACACACACACACAGAGCAGGGGTTGGGGGTAAGGACACATGAGAAATTCTATAAACCAGGAGGATAGCCTTCACCAAAAATCAGCTTTGGTACTCTGGATTTCTGGCTTCCAGACAGTGGGAATACAGCTTTCTGTTGTCTAAGCCACTCTGACTGCAGTATCATGTTTTGACAGCAAAACAGCCTAATAGACTAATACACACACACACACACACACACACACACACACACACACACACACACAAAAGGGCAGGCCCACTGACTCAGTTCAAAGTTGAGTCTAGCTCCAGCTCAACCTGAACTATAGAAGGATTTCTGGCAGTTAGATAAAAGCCAACATTCCTTAGGAACTTTTGAAACCAATTCCCGTCTACCAAAAGGAGTCACTCCCTCACCTCTGGCAGAAGGGACATACGGCTCCATTGAGATATAACTGTAGTTTTATATGAAAGCCCATGCAGGCCTCCAGGCTCCCTCAGTCCCTATTCACAAGTATTGTTACACATTTCAAAACCCCATGCTGGCCCTTCTCACCTTAGATCCCTGCTCTCTTTGTCCTCTCTGTCCCTGGCTACTCCTGATATTCTCAGCTCTCTCTCTCTCTCTCTCTCTCTCTCTCTCTCTCTCTCTCTCTCTCTCTCTCTCTCTCCTATTCTCTTTCCTTGTTATTCTCCCGTCTTTCACAGATAGCCCTGGCCATATTCATGGCCAGTTTGCTTCTTTTTTCTCTCCGCTCTGGACTCTTCCAGATGCCCCTGGCTATTTTCGCTCTCTCTCGTATCTACAATAAAAACCCTTCCTATTCCAGGCAGCAGTCATGTCGGCAGTTTCTGTACTGTGCCCACTGGCATATATACACTACCTAAATAGAACCGGGTTTCAATGCACTGTGATTTTTCTACCATCAGAAGTCTCAGCAACTCCAAGAAGCTATTTTGAAATATAAATATTAAAATAAGATAAAGCACGTGATAGCTATAAAAATATTTTATAGATTCAAGACCAAGCAAAATCACACACACACACACACACACACACACACACACACACACACACACACACACACATCTTAGGACTAATTAAAGGCCGGTCCTGAAGTGTTTCCCATACCTAGCGTGAAGGGTAGCAGCCGGGCCAAGGACATGCCTCATGATGGCAAATGCGAATCAATGGGCGCTTCCTGGGTGTCAATTTGATTAGAATAACTCCTACTTTATTCTTGTTTCATTTTTTTTTAATTGATGGCTGCTTTAGGACACATTCTTTTCCATTCTTCCCGTGTATGTGTCTGTGCGTGTGTGTGCACATGTGATATGCTGCAGAGCATGGGTACAGATCAGGGAGCAACTTGCAGGAGTCAGTTCTCTCCTTCTACCGTGTGGTCTTGAGCATGAAACGCAAGACTTAACCACTGAGCTATCCCACCTGCCCTTTGTTACATATCTCTGTATGTATCATAGTCTAGAATTGAATTAATAAACAAGGTGTTGAAATAATTTAACCCACATAAGACAGTGGACAATATGGGGGACATGTCTACTTTTTATTCTCATGAATATATTTAATGATCCTAAAGAATATATAAATGAAATACAAGATAAAACTAAAGAGAGTAAAACGGAGTTAGAGAGAAGGCTCGGTGGTTAAAAATGCTTGCAGGGACCCAAGTGCTACTCCAAGTACCCACGTCAGATGGCTCACAGCCACCTGCAACTCTCACTCCAGGAGAACCAATGTCCTCCTCTGTCCTCCCTGGGGACCTGCAGACACACAGACATGCATATGTGCACACGCAGACGGAAAGACACACATACACATAAACGAAATAAAACCAAAAAATTTAAAGAAAAAAAAGGCAAGTACAATAGAATATCTGTGATCACTGATACTTTCGTTAGCCCTTTCTCTGTCCTCCTTCATGTCTGTTTCCTGGAATAAGCAAGCCAGGACAAGCCACAACTATCCTTAAAAACGTATTAGATGATCTAGAAACAGCTTTGAATATCAGATTCTGTGGCTCAGATTGATTTATTATATATATTACATATACGTTTATTTGAAATGTAAGCGTTGGCTGAAATCAGTCCACACTCCTTGGCAATGGAAATAATAGCCGTGGGGTTAGAACAGTTATTCAATGGCTGGTTATTAGGAAAACACAGGGGAGCAGGCAGCCAAAGAAGGAAGTTTCTTATTTCTTTTCTTTTCAAGGCAATTTAGGTAAATTACAGGCATTTTCCTTTCAGAGTGGAAGACTATCAATAGAATTTTAAGTGTGGCTCATTTATATTAATGTCTTCAATTTAGAACTTGGTGGTTTTGTCTTCTTTTATGATATCAGCCTTCATCTGAAATTAAAATAATTTTTTTAAGATTAGTACGTTGCAGATCAAGAGAGGAGTGTTTTGTGTGTGGATTCCAGGTTTTAGTAGAAAAGGAAATAATTTCACAGCAATCATCTTCTGTGCTTAATGAATCTGAATGCATCCCATTCAAAACAATATGAATGTATTCAGTATAAAAGAATTTTTTATTCCTTGAAAATGAAACCACTTTGCCAAATCTGTCATATCCTTAAAGGTGTTTCATCTTCAATAAACTATTCAGTGTCACTGGTGTTGCTGTCGTGTGTGTGTGTGTGTGTGTGTGTGTGTGTGTGTGTGTGTGTGTGTACCAATGTGTCTGTGTGTTTGCCCATCTCTCTTACTAGACAGTTATTTTGGATCCTATTTTGAAGGTGAAGTCCATCGATTGGCCCCATGGTTTGGGGGCCTGTGGTGGTGACAGCTCTTGGCAAAGGGAAAGGAAGAGGCAAGGTGGCACAGACCTCTTTGGGGGCACAGACCTCTTTGGGGGCACACACCAATGACCTATGACCTTCCAATAAGTCCCACCCATTACCGACCGTCCCCACAAAATGCCAAACTGGGAAGTAATTCCGAACACACGAGCTTTTCTAGAACAGTCTAGATGCAAAAGGTAACAGTGGAAAAAATAGAGTATACTCCTTAAAGAATCTGTCTCTACAGTTGGGTCCTGTAACAAGGAAGCATGTGTGTGTGCCCACATGTGTGTGTGTGAGTGCACATATACACACCACACACACACACACACACACACACACACACACACACACACACACACAACACCAGGAAGAAAAAGAAGAAACTCTACCTTCCCTCAAAATGGGCTGAACTAGCTCAGCGGAAAAGCATTTATCTAAAATGAACAAGGCCCTGGATTTAACCCCAGTACAAGAAAAAAAATCATCATTAGTAATAATAGAAAAGGCCAACAAACATCGTCCGAAACTACCATTGTACATTGAGGAGCCACAGCACATGCCATATTCCAAACTGGATGAGTCTCAGCCACGATGCAGGAACTTCCCGGGGACATTTATACCATGAGCAAAACATTATTTGGGATGTGACTAAGTTACGCACGCTCGGCTCTGTGTGATTCCTTCAAATGTGGTGATCTATATACAGTACCCCGGAAAAAGAACAGGCTGGTCCCTCAGCTACGCGCATGAAACACGGTTTGTTCATCCTTCTGTCAGCAAGTCCAGGACCGCTAACAGTGGAAAGCCACTCAGGACTGCTGAGAAATGGATGTTCCATATCGTACTATCGGCCGTAAAACTATGGAAAGCAAATAGTAATTGTATCCTCCTTCCTGGGAACCTAAAAGGGGCCAAGAGAGGCAGCACTGAGGAAAAGTCTTATGGCAGGAGTTCTAACCCAGTCACAAGCCACAGCAGTTAAACAGGTTGACTGAGTCAAATTTCATTTCCTCGAGCCACTTTGAAGACCTCCCTGCCTGAATGTATTACTGCTTCCTCCACACCGGCCTCCCACGTGTGGCCTCCCACGCGTGGCCACCCGGTGCTCCACTGTCCTTTGGACGTGGTGTGAGCAGCTGCCCGTCTTTCCTCCCCTGTAAAACGCTTAGGCGCCCTTCTTTCTCGTTATCTCCTTCAGCACCATGTAGTTCGTATGTAATGAGTGTGTCTTCATTTACCAAATTTTAAAGTAACCATTTAACCAAAGTCATAGGTAACATTTCCACAAACCAGTTACTTGAGGTGAATAGTGCTCCATGCCATAGTTAAGGACAGCGAGAAGGATCTCTGGGTTTGGGTGACTAAACCCATGCAAAGAGAGGAGTCTTCTGTAAAAAAAGAAAAATCCAGGCACCAGAGAGGAACCACAGGCTTCAGCTCACACCCTCGACCTCCTGCACTGGCCTGGACCTCCTCTTCACACGCCTTCCTTTCTACTTATCTAGCTCAACTCAGCTGGTTCTGGCTGCCTTGGCAGATACGAGCTAGCCAGTGGCACCAACTAGAAGATGAACCTGGTGTACTGTCTCTTCCAGGACTAGAGTGCTGTGTCCCTGGACGACACATAACCTGCAAAATGTGAAGTAATTTTTTTTGTGTAGTGTGACGCCAACTCCAGAAGGATGAATTCCCACCGCAGCCAGCCCAGCACACACCAGGCCATCTAGCAAAGCACACTTGCGTGGATGCTGCTATATACTGACTAATGCTTATCCAGTGCAACGAGAGAACTAATCATATCTGAGGATTTGTGAGAAGAGTCCTGAGGTCATTCCAAGTAAAAATCACCACCTCCACTCAGTTCTTCTGTCAGCCATTGGATGTTGGGACTACAGTACAATGACGCTCCCAAATCCACCCTTCTTTCTTTCGTATTGCCGGGTTGGACACACACACAGCCTGACCCTGGGAATGCTCACAGGCAGTAATATTCCAGTTTTTTTTAGGACAGTTTACTGGATAGTTATACCATTCCTTTAGAGTTCACCTACATCAGAGCAAAGACCAGGGGTGAAAATCCCTATGGACTTTCATTAGACCACTGCTATACTTACACTATACCAATCATCCTTTCCTTTACTTCAGAAATAGATTTGCTGCCAGATGGGCCAGCCACACATCCCTGAAGGCTGTGGAAATCAGTAGAGTCTTTGTGGAAAACAACAGGCTGATATTTAATAGGATCAGATTTAAGCGTTCACAGCATCGGACCAAGGAAATCTGCTTCTGGTTAATAAATTCTCTAGAAATAACTGAACTAATGAAAATCGCTCCATGCATAGAGATGCTCACCAACTATGATCTAAAGTAAGTGCAGGATGGAATTCTCAGTGTCAAAAATGGAAAGACAAGTTAGCAAATTGCTATGTCAGCCCAATGGACATTCAGCAATCACTAAAAAGTAGCATGACGAAGATATTATACCACACGGAAACCCCTCAGATAGCATATTAGGTCAGAAGAAAAGGGCCAGGGCTACATGTATATCCATGATGGATATTCATTGTTTCTAACAATTACCAAAACACAAGAGAAGGGAGGATAGGAATGGTAAATAATGGGTGACTTCTTTGTGATAGTTAGTGCCTTCCGCCATTTACGAAGAGGCTCCTTCAACCCTGCACCGATCCAGATGCCAGGGACCTGGGGTGGGGGGGAGGCAGAATTTCAGCACTGAATCAAATTCCTGCAAAGAGCTGTGTGGCCTTCTTCACCTGAAGGCAATCTCTTCCACTGATGCACAAAGGAAAGGCACCTGAGAGTGACAGATTCCCCAGCTTCCCACTTCCACTCGGCATTCTCCACACCCTAAGCGATGCTTTTGTCCCACTAGGCAGATCGATCTCATTAGAAGTTACAATGCTAATGGAAAATGCATTTCCAGGACAAAGGATTTCATCAGTCCTACACGGGCGACAGGATGGTAACAGAGGATAAGTAGCCGATTTGCAGTCACTGCGGTCAGTGCGGTGTTTCTTGCCTGGAAATTGAAAGCAGCTCAGGAGCTGCAGGGTCATGGGTGAGGCCCAAGGCCCTGAGTCCCTCCCTGCCAAAGGCTGGCTGCAAGGCTGCCCACAGGGTCCACCACAGAGGCAGGAAGCAAGGTAGTATGGTGGCATTTCCCAGAATCCGTGGGATCCAGTCACCTGTTGGTGCTCTCGGTTTCATTCAGTAGGCACCAGTGCCCAAAAACCCTGCCTTAATAAGGGCATGGTTGAGCTGCTGTTCCCAGAGGTGCTCAAAGGTGACCCACAATGTCCCAGCATTTGCATGGAGACCGGAAGGGACACAGATAATCGGGAAAGGGAAGGACCAGGCCAGCACACACCCTGCTCACACCTCTCCTCAGCAGTATTACAAACTGAAATGTAGAGAGTAGTTATGGAGAACCTCGAGGTAACTGGGGCCAAGTTTATATTTACCAAGTGGATTCCTCAAGATAAGGGACGGAGGGTCCGTCAGCCTGCTGTCCCCAACAGAAGCAGATGTGTTTTCTCTACCTCAGCAAGGCTTTGCCTCCACTTGTCTGTGGGCAGTTATTTGCAAGGTTCCTTTTTCCTTCTGGCGGATGGCAGGGCTCAGGATGCTTAACTGAGCTGAGCACTCAGTAGGCCTTCAATACACGGGAATGGAACTAAACCCAATGACTGGGAAGTCCGAACACCGTGCCTAAATGCTAGGGAAGTTGTCCGGGAGAACGAATGCCAGCCCTTTAAATTTCATAGTAGTCACAGCTTCCTAAAGCAAAACTGAAGTCAGACACATTCCACCCAAAACATCCCTGCCATGTGTAATGGATCTCATCCGTGTTAATGACGTCATTCACTACAGTTTCTGTTGGTTTAGTTGCGGGGAGGGTACTTACTGTTTTATTGTGTTTTTTGATACTAAGTCTTCAATGTCTGGTGCATATTTTACAACTACTAAATACCCTAACGTGGATGGATTATATTTCAAGTTGCTCAAAAGACAAATGTGACCAGTGGCCACCAGACTGGGCAGCTCAGAGGGGAGTTCCAAAAAAAATGTTACAATGCACAAAATACCTCTTTTAAAAGGAAACATTTGGGGAGTGACAATGAACATATTTAACAAGTTTTCCATAATCTACTTGGTACTGCTTTAGACTGGTTTTAGGTAGTTTTTTTAGGGGGTGGGGCAAGGCGGACAGCTGCACGAACTTGCTTTATGTGTAGAAGCCAGAGATCATCTCAGGGTACCTTCCTTTACGGCTTTCTGCCTTACTTTCTGAGACAGTCTCTTAGCAGAGCTGGAGTCACAGGATTCAGCTAGAGTAGCCAGCCAGGGAGTGCCAGAACCCACGTGCCTCTGCCCCTCCAGGGCTAGGATGTGACAAACGGGTATCTATTTCCCTCCTTGCAAATGTTTTTGGACAAATCTAGATCAGAAAATTTATGAAGCAAATCTTGAAGCAAGTCTTTGTCCACAGCCATGTTTACCATGAAAATTTAGTGAATGCATGTGCACACGCATGCTGTTTGTCTAGCAGAGAGTACTTCGGATGTTGTCTCCTACTAGTTTAAACAGATTAATAGCTGGTTGTGCCATTTTGTCAGCACTTTCCAAAGAGCTACACATTCTTCTTCTAACGCTAACGTTTCTCCCACATATATTATAAACATGAACTTATTTAATGGGATCAGGAATTTAATGGGATCACAATGACATTAGCACTGGGGACCCAAGAACACCACAGTCTCCTCTAAAATTCAGCTGCTCCTTTATTCCTCCACCCTTCCATTGGATTTGTCCCACACAGGAATCCCATGACACACGCATGGTGTAGGTAGGGCACCAGCACCCACCATCCTAACACAGAGCCTAGTCCAAGGGCAGGTGAGGAGGATTACACTCTTTACCTTCCTCACCCCACCACCTTCCTCCCCTGCTGCCCAAGCCTACAGGAACTGGAGACTAGTTCAACTGGACCTGGAATTTGTGAGCCGCTCACCGCCAGTAAGGAGGAGTGGGAAACAGCCCTGGTGGCCAGCCCAAGAAGCTAGACTGCAGAAGTCAGTTTACCTCAGTTTACCACAGAAGTCAAACATAGGAAGTACTGATTCAGGAACCTACCCCACCAGAAACCGAGTCTAACAGAGGTCTAGAGACCAGCCAATCAGACTGGCATCTGTCCCTCCCTTTAGGGTAGGTGTTAGCTATGGGAGAAATAAAAGTCCCTTCCTCCATGACTCTCCAAGGTTTCTGATGTCAGAGGGAGCGGTTATTTACCCCAGTTCCCAGATGGAAATCAATAACCTCTGCGGAGCAAGGTTCCAGACAGGTTTTGAGGAAAACTATACTACAACCTCCCCAGAGAATCAAGCAGACAGCTCTGGGCTCCTCAGGAGGCGAAGGCTGAGCAGGAAACTGGAGCAAAGCCCCGTGAGGGAGTCTGTAAATAAAAAGGTCCCTAAGGCTTGTCAGTCCAGAGCTGTGTGACCAAGATCTTCATATAACAAGCTTCTAAAGTCATTATTGGTCTGTAGCTCCTCAGAACCTACCCTGCCAAGTGTTAAAACATGAATTACCTCCACCTGTTTTCTTTCCCATTTTTCTCCATTTCTCTCCTCTTTTAACAAGAAAGCAGAAACTACACTCCCTCATCCCCTGAAGATGTGTTTCCCAATATTCGATTCGCACCAAGGATGAAAAGATAAGATGAAGAATCTCCCAAACACACCTAAAAGAACCTCTCCAAATCGCTGATCAAACAAGGCTAAGTCCTGTGGTTGAGAGACATATGGCATGCATTCGCCCGTCCCCGGCATTTCCACAAGCTGACTGGAGCCAGCGAGTGCAGCAGCAAGGCAAAGTCACAGAGTGTGGAGCGCTTTCAGCTACCTTGGGACCTCAAAGCCACCAGCCTTGCTTGATGAAAAAGGATAAGAACATGAGCACTGTTGGCAGAGCTGGGTCTGGAATTCTGATCCGCCCTTGTCACTGTGTGCATGCTCCTGCCTCCACCAGGCCTCTGTCCCTGTAGAGTCCCCTTGTGTTGTTTCGGGGTCAACATTTTTCTCTCTCCTCAGGGGAAGAGAGTCCCTGTCAATCAAAAGTACCTGCCAATCCAATTCAAACACACTTGTGGGGTCTGAAATTTATGAGGTGGTGGGTACTTGTCAGTGAGGAATTATTGGTAGTGTTTTAGTTACTATGGTCTTTCACAGTTATATTTAAGGGTTCCGACCTTTGAGAGGTCTGAAGTCTGGGGATCAAATGACATAAAATGTGAGGGTTTTTTTTCCCCCATAAAGGAATTTAGTGAGTATGGGAAAGGTTAGGAGATGATGGGAGAAAAGGATTGGCTATTTGGTGTTGATGGTTAAGACTGATCAGGGGGACATGGGGATGTGTCTTTTTATTCTTTCCACTCTGGTATTCTTTCTACTCTAGTGTACATTTAAATTCTTACTGTTTTTTGTTTGTTTGTTTGTTTGCTTGTTTGTTTTTTTAAAGAACAACTAGTAATCAAGAAAAGAGAAATGAAAGTCCTCTTTCTAGGGCCTTTCTGACAGGTCTTTTGGTCCCTACTCAGCGCCCCACTTCCCTGGGCTATCACAGGCCATTCAATGTCAACAGAAGAAGGAACGGTACATCCATCCTATTTCACTTTAAAACTACAACCTTGGCCTCTATCTGTGTCTGCCTCAAGAGAAAGATTTAGCTTTTGATCACCTGGAAGAAACAACATCCTCCGGGATATTGAAAATGACAGGAGTCCGCCTACAAAACCCTGCAGTTTACACTGAGACTCTGAAGGCATCGCCACGCTCTGGATCTAGGGGTTAACAGTGCATGACGAAGACACATTCCCAGTAAGAATTTAATTTAGCACAGACCAGACTGCCTGATGAGACAAACTGGCAGTGATTCCACAGGGCAAGCAGAGAAGCGAGACTATAAAATACAGGACAATTCCCCATCTCCAAATCGCTTCCTCTCCAGACTGTGGATGCCCTAAAATCGTAGCTAACCTTCACCCTGCAATCTCAACTCTAGAAATATACTTTTCCAAAATAACTGAAAATAATTGAGCCAATTCACAAAGAAGTCTGGTGGGCCGAGGTGAATAACATCTGTTTATAATGGGTGAAAAACAGAGAAAACCCCAAATGCTCCTCAGAATAAAGCAGCTAAATAATTGGTTAAAAAAAAAAAAAATAGTGAAGTCATAAGCAAATCACCAAAATGCAAATGTGTGAAATACGCCACTTAGTAAGCTGGGTTCTAGAACACACCCTATGAAACAGAATCTCTTTTAAAACAGAGTACACATGGTGGAAACAGGAAGCAGTGGAGGATGCCAGGAAACGTTAACTGGTATTTCCTGGCCAGTAACAATGAGCTATTTTGCTGTCTTTATGATTTCCATCATCTGACTTTTTTAATGAGCATATATTTTAAAAGCACCCCGAAAAAAAAAAAAAAAACTATTAAAAGCTATTTTTTTTTTTTTCCTTTCTGCCATAGAATCTCAGTACGTAGCCCAGACTGGAGATGTTCCTGCCTCAGTCTCTTACATTCTGGGGTTACAAGTGGACACCATCACACCTAGGTCAGAGGAAAGCTATCTTATTTTAAGTGATAACAAGACCACGAAGGTACCTAAGGCAGAAAAGCCATGTCCAGAGCCAGAGAAGTCAGGGTTAGCAATAAAGGCAGGTTCCAACAGGAAGAAGGCCTGTCTTTCCACAGACACTGGCACTAAACAACACTCTGTTCCAGGCACAGTTCCAGGCCTGGAAAACAGAGTGAATGGCCATGTTTTCCTTGCCCTCACAGGGTTTTCAGCCTAATGGGATAAAAGTATCCACTGTGTCTGACTGGGAGAATAGGAGGAAAGGGCTAACCCTACCTCGCCATCAGGAAGAGGAAAGGAGGACGTCAGAGTCCCTGAGGAAGTAGTGAAGGAGCGGAAGCAGAAAAGGAAGCCATGAAGGGAAACTAGGGAGGCAGTCTCTGGGGCATGAAGGTGTGAGGAGCTGGGATACGGGAGGGGCACTGAGCCAGGAATGATGCAACACAGCTAGAACACAGAGTAAGGGGTGAGGTTAGGGAAGTAAGCAGACAGAGGGCCCCAGATGCCTCACCGAAGCATCCGGGTCCATCCTGCAGACACCAGGAACCTCTGAGAGACCTGGGCTTTCCCAAAGAGGGTCAGTTCCACAAGAGGACAGAGAAACAGCCCTTAGCTGGCCCGCATAGAGAGTGTCTTCTCAATACCTGTTGTACACTGCAGCTGAGTCTGTGAATTAGGTGTTTCACATCATGCGACCCTAGAAGGGGACTGCTGCCATCATCGGCTTCCAAACAAGGAAGCCAGAACTCAGGACAGGCCAGCCATTTTCCAAGCTAAGAAGCAGCAGATCTGGGCGTCCCTCCCAGGTTGACCTCACATGTTTGGGGTTGGGAGACACTAGAAAGGATTTCAACTGTTTGTTCTCTCCCAGTCTCTCCACATTTACAAATGATCACAAATGTGTGCAACCATTTCTACCAAAAGATATTTGGTTGCTATACAATAAGAGGGGAAAGGGAGGAGCTTATTTTTGTTTGTTTGTTTAAGAAAGGGAAGAAATAAGATGGAATTGGATCTGTCAAGGGAGCATTTTTTTTCCCCCTCAAGAGAAACCACTTGGGAGCAGGCCTTTGTTTTTGCCTTTTTTTAAAAAATAAGGAAACACAGGTGAAAAATATAAGGCATGAACCGCAGGGAAAACACGGGTAGAGGAGGGCTCAAACTTTAAAGGTGGGGAGGGGAGGCTGCGAGGGGAAAACATTATTAATGTGAAGAGTCGGGCCATACGAGTGCAGGTAGAGGGAAAGGAATATCTTCAGTGATTCCCAAGTTATTTAAAGAAATACAGAAATCAGCATTTATGCAGACTGGCTGCCAAGCACGGGAAAAGAACAACCTTCAGTCAGAATACATTTACAACATGACTACACAATCTACAGTAGCGCAGACAGAAAGCATTAAAAATAAATAAATAAACAGCTTCTGCCCAAGGAACTTATAATGCAGTGGGGAGAAGACACACACACACATGCACGCACGCACGCACGCACGCACGCACGCACGCACGCACGCAGTCTTGCAGTCTTGGACATGATTGCTTCAGATAAAGAACCAGCTAACGGAACCTATAACTACATGGAACATGAGCTTTGACCACAAATAAGATGAAGAGTGGCTGGGGGCGGGGGGGGGGGGCAGGACAGACAGATGCCTAAGAAACGCAAGAAGGATGTTCAGAGGATAGTCAACATACGGCAAGACTTTGCATGAACAAAGTGCATAAGAGGGATGGAAGATCCAGGAGATAATTCAGGTTGGACATTTTCTTTGGGCCAGAGAATGATCAGTTCATTTTAGCCTAAAGACCCTGTTAGATAGTTCTCCCCACTTTTACTATGAGAAAACTGGGGCCTGGGAAATAGTTAAGTCACTGGGGAGAAGTGTCACCACTAGCTAGGGAATCCATGCTCAGTTCTGCCTGACTGTTCAGCTGCCTCTACATAGCTCTTCATTTATGAAGCACCAACTGTATGCCTCCCTGGGAATGGTGAGGACTATAACAGTGTAGGGAGCATGTTCCAGCTTATCACTACTCCCTTGAGTTTGTGCACGCCAATATTTGACGGCCTTTTTATAGAAAATTACTAATCTATTTTCAGCAAGGAGAAACATCTCCGAATTTGGAGCACAGGATGAAGGGCTGATACACTGAGACACTGCTAGTTTAGCACACACTTAAACAAAATGACTGACTATGCTATTTAAAACTTTGACTTAAAATGTTACTGCTTTTAGACAGGAATGCAAAAATGGTCCAACCACTTTGAAAAAGACTTTGGCAGTTTCTTATAGAGTTAAACATATAGCTACCAAATGATACAGCAATCCCACTTCTGGGCATTCAACCAAGAGAAACAGAAATGTATGCTCACATAAAATCTATATGCAATAGCTTATAGCAACTTTCTTCATAATCATACCTATTGGAAACAATCCAGATGTCCTTCAGAAGATTAATGGATAAGTACTGTGGTATGTCCATACATACAATGGAAAAATATTATACAAAATAGCAACAAACCTATTTATATATGCATAAACCCAATATAAGTAAATCACAAAGAGTTGCTATGTGAAAAAAAAACAGACTCAAAGAGATATTTAACATTTTATGAGAACCTGGGAAAAGTAAAATTACAGAAGCAGAAAAATAATGAATGGCAGCTGGAAGAGTGAATAGAGAATTACTGTCGGGGTGTGTGTGTGTGTGTGTGTGTGTGTGTGTGTGTGTGTGTGTGTGGTGTGTGTGGTGTGTGTGTGGTGTGGTGTGTGTGTGTGTGTGTGTGTGTGTGCATGTATGTGTATGTAGTTGTGCTATTTTGCTGTGAGATGGAAATGTTTTATATAGCCTAGTATGGCATTATATGTTAGGCAGATTAATGTTCCTCAAAGATGCCCACACTCGCTAGCCCCATTAGATGTCAATGTTATATGATAAATGGGACTTTGTACAGGGAGTTAAGCTTGCTAACCATCTAACAATAGGATAAGAAGGTTTCAGATGATCGTGGAGGGGCCTACAAGCCACTGACTTCTGCCACCACCTTAAGTGAAGAAAGTGAGGTAGGAAAGGCCATACTAAAGAACCATCTAGAACGCCAAGTCAGAGCTCTTTCATCAACAGAGATGCTCCACAGCCAAGAGGCAGAGCCCCCAGTGATGGATGACTCACCAGGATTTTAGCGGCTAATGAAGGTGTCATCTGAGAAGTCCTATAAATCCGGTCATTTTCTCTGATGAACTAATGTGATACAAGAAAAAGTCCCCTTTCTCATCATGAGCCCTCCCCTCCCACTCCGGCTCACCACCGGTGTCAGTAGCTCTCCCAATTTTCAACAAGCTGAGCACAGCATTTTCGTCTCTAATTTTTTATAGCCCTTTTAGTATAATTAATGTTCTCGTATAAAGCCCGCTCAGAGGAATGGCACTTAAAATTGTTAGTTTTAACTATTTCCATATCCTGCTATCTATAAAATCAAGTCACTAAGTTACTATATCAAAGTAGAGACCGGAGTGATCATTTAGTCAGGAAAGCGAGTGCTACACAACAAGCCTGAAGACTCAAGTTAAACCCCTAGTACCCACATAAGAAGCCAGGTGTAAGGACATGCACCTGTAATGCCAGGGCCAGGGAATCAAAGGTAAGTGCATCCCTGGCTCTCAGCGGCCAGCCTGCCTTGCCCGATGGCAAACTCCAGGTCCAGTGAGAGACCTTGTCTCAAAAAAATAAGATGGAAAGCAGTTGAGGAAGACACCTCAATGTCAACCTCTGGCCTCCACACACATGTACACATGTACACACACACACACACACACACACACACACAAAGAAAATATATTAAAGATTTCCAGACTTACAAAGAGAACAGTAAATATTGCAATACCAATACCATGGATAAGGCCCAGAAAGTACAAAGGAGCAACACCCGGATGGTCCTTATCCCCCCCCCCCCCCAGTAGCTGACAATATCACTAGATATGTAATCAAATTAACAATAATATAAGGAGAACCGTGTGAGATCATATACAAAAAAAGCGTGTCTGTGATGGTGTAAGAATGTCCTCTCTGGACTCATGCATTTGAACACTTGGTCTCTGGTTGGAGAGGTTATGGAACTCTTAGGAGGCGTGGCCCTGCTGGACAAAGCAGTCCCTGGGGCCTGGCTTTGAGAGTTGAGCCACACTCCAACTCTCAGTTCACCCTCTGCTGGAGTCAGCGAGGGAGGATGTGCTAGCTAAGCTTCTCGCCCTGGCTGCCTGCTGCCATGGGTCCCCTGCCATTGTGGACTTTCCCTCTGGAACCAGAGGCCCAAATAAACTCTTCCAGAAGGTTTTGGTCATGGCATTCTATCACAGCAACAGAAAGGTAGTGAATACAGGACCATTAGGTCGAAGTACAGAGGCTGTCTGGGGCTGGAAAAGTCAAGGTGGAGGAGTGGAGGGGGAGGTTTTACATAGAGGCTTCAAACACAAAGTAGGGGTGGTGAGGCGACTCTTCCAAGACTGTGCATTTCCTTAAAGGAGACCCCTAGAAATTCCACCTGAAAAATCTTTCTCTCTCGATGTGCAACACCATAAGAACTGAACAGGACTTTAAGGGGGAAAAAAATGATCTCTGCTTCAAAACTAAGAACTTCCAGGTTTTTGACCTTGAACTAACAGCTAACTCCACCAAATGTCCTCCTTTGTGTCTGCTGAGAGTAAAAGTGACACTTCTGGGTGGTTCTAAGTTCTAGGTTCTTTGGACATCCTCACCATGTACCCACTGAGGCTGTTTCTATGTATAATTGAGTCACGTATGCTTAGAGACTTTCTATGAGGTGTTTAAGAATCCTACGCGCTGCTGGACTGTATTTACATCTACATTAATAATTAGGGATGGGAAGAGTCCTAAGGCCAAGCCAACACAAATCCCAACACTTACCCATCTGAGAGTGATCCATTCCATATGCTCATGGACCAAAAGATGCACAAAACAATGCCCACAGCAGCAGCATCCAGGCTAGCCCCCAGCAGAAGCAGACCAACTATCTCCCAACAGCTACGGGGCTTGGTGGCTCACACCTAATCCCAGTGCTGTGGGGACTAAAGCAGGGGGATCATGAGGTCAAAGCCAGCCTGGGCTACAAAGCCAGACTCTCTTTAAGAAAAGAAAATCTAAGGAATAAGTAAACTTAGGCATATTAATTTGGTGGAATACCACTGCAAACAAGACCAATTTGACAATTGTAATGTCGACAATTGTGATGTCAGTTGCCTGAAACACAGCAGAAAACCTACGGTAAGGTTTTACATTAAGAAAAAGAAGCAAAATTCATATGCAATATTGAAATCAGAATATTGGTTACCCTGGGGTGTTGGAGAATGAAATAGAGAAACCTCTAACCTCCTGAAAATGCCCGTTTCTTAGTCTGAAAGGTGGTAATAGCAAGCCTGCACTTAGAAAAGTCAAGCTAATCGGTAACACTTTCCTATAGGATGCTTTATTTCAGTAATTATCTTTTTTAAAAAAATTCATTATATTAAGTAGGATGAGCAAAAACAACCTTGAAATTGAAGTGCCATGTGTATATTCACATTCATAACTTTTTGTTCAAATGTTTCTGTGTCTGCTTGTTTTAACTTAGTATTACATGTACATTTAAGCAGGGAATAAGCATAGACTCATAGTAATAGTACTAAAATTAAGAATCTCTGCTTTGCACATCTAAGAGGATTTATTGCTCTACTTTATTGGTCCTTGTAGAAGAGGAGAAAGGTGGGGGAGGAGAAGGAGCAGAGGATTAAGAGTTGAAGCATCAGGAGATATGGGAAGAACTTCAGGCCCTTTAAAGTATCAGAAGAAGAAGGAAAAAACAAGGTCACCAGAACATTCTCAGGAGCTGAACAATTGTTACTTTACAAACTGTTACACTGTTACAAGCCAAGAGGGCGGGACTAGAAGCAGCTACCAACTGCCACTCTACTTGAACCACGCCTCCTCACTCAGGAAAGGAAGGATCAGACTATGATGGGGTCTCTTGATAGGAGCTGTAACCCCAGCTCCAGGCTGCCATGGATAGATCACTAGCCCATACACGCCATTAAGTATAGAATTTCCTCATCAATAATTGCAGCACACATCTTTTCTGCAAGTTAACACTAAGCAAAGGGGAAAAAATCCCTTTCCTACCCTCATAGGTCAAGTATCAGAATGAGTGACCGCCCATCCACACAGTTTTCAGAGGTCTGTGTTTTCCCTTAACTGTGAAAACCGGGAAGGAAGGGGTCATGCTCTGTAGAAAAAGAAAGGCGCCTTCTTAAGCAAGATACAGGATGAAGCCCCCAGGCCAGGGCCTGGCCTCTCATCCCCTACAGAGGAAAATACCCACCTACCAGTACAACTAGCACCTGCTCGTCCAAGGCCCCTTTGCAGTGTGACTGCAGCAGACAACCTTGCCAAAGATGCTGGGGACAGCCTAGGCGGGGAAACGCAGGCCTCCCGCTTGAAAAAGGCTAGGTGTTCTCTAGCTATACTCAGAAAACTGTCACCTGTCAATCACTTGACCTAAATACAACAGTCCCTGGGGGGATGGGGAGGGGGGGATAGTCCGAGCATGCTCAGTGATGGAGATGACATCACTTAATCAATGCTGGAGTCGGGAAGGCTGCATCAGCAGCCTGGAGCGGGCTGCCAGGAACGTGTCAGTGGGGACCTAGAGGCTCGCATTAACTCAGTCCCTTCCCACGCGGCTCGAATACAAAGAGGGCACCGTGGGCCACACACTCTAGGGACAGCAGACTAAGAAAGGGGGTGGGGACAAGTCTAGTTTATTTCATTTGGTATATTCCCTTAAGAACTACAAGCCATTAGGATTCCCTCCCCCTTCCAGCAACCAGACTGCAGAGAGGGAGTTAAGTTGGGGAGAGGCACTGTGATGGGGGGAGGGGGGAAGGTGGGGATGGGTGATCAAAGGGGAGACCCTGGATACGCTTAAGTAACTTCTGCTCTTGTCACAGAGAGGCTATTTAGGGACTCCCTCTCTCAGCAGAATGGACAGTCTCCGCTCCACCCAGAGCAAGCCTATCAGACTATCTGCGGACATTCGGGAGACAGGATCTGGGGGCAGGGGGGGGGTCAAGCAGAGAAAGCACAAATCTAGCACAATTCAGGGTGATAGGGAGCAGGAGACATGAGAGACCTCCCAGGGATACCAAGAGCCCCCCTCACCTTCCACACGGGGAGCAAGGTGAAGCCGCCTATGCAAGGCCCAGGCGGGGATTTTGTTTTTCTTGCACCTTTTCGCCCTACCTTTTTGGTTAAGGTCTTAAGACAAATCGAAGCCGGGGTGCATCTGTGGGTTGTAGAGCTTATACTTTTGACCAAGGCCCAGGCATCCCGACTTGCTGGCAACCCGAAACATTGCCCACGCGGCGGCGAGCGTGGGAACAATAGGCCCACCCGAGCCCCCACCCGCGAACAATGGCGGACCTCGCACGCCCCCGCCGCCCCGCGCCACCACTGCCAGGAGGAAGTCACTGGCCAAGGGCTCTCATCGGGTCCACCCGAGAGCCCAGACCCGCGGAGATGTCCGAGGGGGCGTCCGCAAGATTTCTGCGGTGCAAAGCCCAAGGAGGGGCGAGACACCAAGGCCACTTACCCCGATCACCACCGTCTCCTCGCCTTTGAATTTGGGAATGAATTTGTCCCCGCGGAGGATCTCCGCTTCGTTGAGGGGCCGGAACCGGCACATCACTTTGATGCTGCATTCGGCTGGATCCGCCATCTCCGGACGCTGCAGGAGGGGACGCGGGGATGGGTGGGGGGCCGGGCTGGGCAGCGCCACCGAGGAGGCCGCGAACCAACCGCTGCCCGCAGCTAGGCCGCCTCCCGCAGCCTCCCGCAGCCTCTCAGCAGGTCATCGCGAGCCTGCACTGGACAGCCCCGCAGCTCCGCCACCGGGAAGGAGAGCAGCTTATCAGCTGGACCCCTCTCCCGCTGCTTGCTGACCTCCAGCCCGGTCCTTCGCCCTGGCCCACCTGCCCGCGACCACGCGGCGGGCGGACTAGGCGATGCGCAGGGAGGGATCCCCGTCCGGCTCAGACCTCCCGGGCTCCGGCGCGCTCAGCCATCCTGCATCAGCACCAGGGCGCTCCGGCACCTCCAGGCCCGCCCCTCTGCCCCGCCTCGGCACGGTGACGTCACCGCAGAGCCTTCCCCACCCTGGGTGTGAGCGCGGCGCATCCCGGGACTTGTAGTCAGACAGTCTACCTACAGGTGGGAAGGCAAAGATGCTTGGATTACCTTGTGAAGACACATCCCCACCCGACCCCACCCCCGTCCCTCGGGGAGCTGCAGGACTGATGTGGCTACACAAGTCAAGAACAGAATTGAAAGCCATAGTTACTATCCCCGGTTAAATCCTTTATAAAAACCAGGTCACATCTTTTCCTGATCCCAAAGAAAAAATACTTATCCACACAGTGTACAACTGAACAGCTGTAGAGTGTTTCTCGGTGTAGTAGTTTTTGCAAGAGTTCTAAGGAAAACAGGAAAGGAACAAGATTGACATGGAAGCTAGTTAGATCTGGAAATGCCTGCACATAGGTAGTTCATAACAGATCATAACGGGTCATATTCGATGAAAGTCGGGGACTTTATCACTGCAAAACTAAGTCAGAAAACAAATCCATACACCCATATATTTAGCATGCTACTTTAGAGCCTGAAGATTGAAACTGGCCTTTGAGTCCCAAGTCAGGAACCTCTCAGCCAAGGGTGGTGGTGCATGCTTGGAATCCCAACACTCAGAAGGCAGCTCGGGACCAAATATATACGTGTGTGTGTGTGTGTGTGTGTGTGTGTGTGTGTGTGTGTGTGTGTGTGTATTTGACCTCTCAGTTACAACTAATCATTGATCAATTTCTAATCATGTTTAGAATCCCGTGGAATGAACAGAATGTACAGAAAATCAAACACAAAGTTCCTGACAAGCCCAGGCCCCCATAATCACATTTATCCCTATATGCTTAGGCTCCCTCCCCTCCTGTAACTTCTTGTCTTGATGCTTACAATCTAACAGGTACCAAACTTCTTGGGACTTCTTCCATTCAGCAGTCCTGCATATATATATATATATATATATATATATATATATATATATATATATATATATATTATTTGTTTAAGCCATTTGGTCTGCCCTACTGACCCATTCTCATCTATCCGTGTCCTTGGGACCTTATGAAAGTTGATAGGAACATGATCAGGGCCCCGGAAGCAAATGGAGAACTTACTAGAATACAGCTGGTCTTATTTATTCAAGAAGGTCTTAAATGGCCAAGCCAGAGAAAGGGTGGGCTGCTCGTACTCTGCCTTAGGGACTACTGTCTCTGTACTGATCTTCTTACTCAGGACCCATCCCCACCTATCAGGAAACCAAGTTCCAACCGCTTGTGGGTGTCAGTCTCCGATTTAGATAAAGATAGACGGTTTTTCCAAGTTTGGATATGAGACCTCCTAGGGAAGGTCTATGAACGATCTGGGATTAAGCTAGCATCTACCTCTAGCACAACAGAGTCAGAAACTTTGTAACTTTCTGAAAGACCTTCATAGTCGGAAGGTTCCTGAAAGAAAACTGATGCATTCCCATGTCCCATAAGAACGCATTGGCCAATAACTGGGTGTCCATCGGACTTTGCCAACACTAACTTGTCAAGCCTAAGACTGCTTCTGCAGGAGAATTTCCCTGATGACCTGCGGCTGGCTGTCCTTACTGCCTCAGGCTCCTGTGTCTGCATCACTACATTTAGACAATGAATACCTCCTAGCCTTTGCCCCATCTGCAACATGGAATGCAGAGTAGGAAGCATACTGAATGAAGAACTCACCTGAGCTGGAACCTTCCTCTCTTTCCTGTGGCAAGGTATTTAGTTTCCTTCAGACTCAGGCTCCTATTCTCTGTCATTAGAATAGCAATATTGCCTCAGAACTTTTTAACAAATGAAGAGCAATCTTACTTGTAAAGCTTTAGCATGGTGCCTGATATATATATAGGCATATATATATAATCAACTACTTTTTAGATACTGTTATTCTTACTGAGTGTTGAATAAATGATTATGAATAACCCACTATTTAATTTTAGAAATATATATGCTACTTCCATCTAGTTATACCCAGGTAGAATAGTTGTACACCGTATGAAAATATACTGCTGTGATTGGTGTAATAAAAAGCTGAATGGTCACTAGCTAGGCAGGAGGTATGGGCAGGATTTCTGGGCAGAGAAGACTCAGGGAAGAAGAGAGGAGAAGCCAGGAGACATGGTGAGGAAACAGGGGGTGCAAGATGGAAAAGAGGCAACATAAATTAACATAAATGGGTTAATTTAAGTTATAAGAGCTAGTTAGAAACAAGCCTAAGCTAAGGCTGAGCTTTCATAAATAATAAGAAGTCTCCACATCATTATTTGGGAGCTGGCTGGCAGGACAGAGAAAGATTTGTTACACCCAGGAATACAAGTTTCCTGCCTAGCTGAGAGGACAGACCCACTGAAGTGAATGTTTCTAAATCATTGTAAGCAATACCAATTTGATTTTCCCTCCTAAAAAGCAGCGGGGGGGGGGGGGGGGGGCTTTGATGCTCTTTTCTCATCTGAATCACACAAAGCAGGGCTCAGGCTCTGGCTCGCAGACAGTGGTCCTTTGGAAAACCACTGTCAAAATTTGGTTGAGAGATAGTGAGACCTGTCAGAGATGATTCGGTCACTAGAAGGGATTAATACCTTTTTCTCGGGAGTGAGCTTACTCTCGTGAGACTAGATTAGTTACCATGGGAGTGTTTATTACCAACCATGCTCAGCTCCCTCTGCTCTTTCCTGATCTCTCTTTCATTCACCATGTGATCTTTCCCATGGATGTTTCTTCTGGCTGTCCACCATGTGTGAAGCAGCAAATGGCCCTCACCAGAAGCCAGGCAGGTGCCGGTGTCAGACTCCTGCCATTCCAGATCCATGAGCTAAATCAAACCAATTTTTATAAGTCAGCGAGCCTCAGATGGTTTGTTACGGCAACAGAAACAAAACCAAAATTTGGTATACCAGTGCTGATGTAGCAGGCTTTCTTTGGGGCCACCAACCAGCTCCCAAATCATGACACAGAGACTTATTATTAGCTATGAGTGCTCAGTCTTATCTTATGCTTGTCCCACTAGCTCTTATAACTTATTTTAACCTGTTTCTCTTCATCTATGTTTTGCCTTTTTACCTTTCTTTCCTTCTATGTGCCCTACTTCCCTGCTTATTCCATGGCTGGCTGGCCCCGGGCGTCTCCCTCTTTTTCTCCCTCATTCTCTCCTTCTCTTCTCATTCTTGAGCCTTGATTCCTTCTCCTACCAGCCCCGCCTATCCCTCTACTGCTTGGCTATTGGCTGTTCAGCTTTTCATTAGACCAATCCGGTGCCTTCAGCAGGTAAGGTAAAACAGCAACACATCTTTCCATAATTAAACAAATGTAACACATCTTTACATAGTTGAAGTCGTATTCCACAACATGATGACATTCCTACTAACTTCCTTGGACCCAATAGAGGATGCTCAGAACTCCACATACATTAATTTCTTTGAGAGTTTCAGAACTATGAGTAACCCAGGATGCACACAGACCTGCCCGAGTGTCAATGGGTTCCCTCTTCGTGCATCAGTTCATCCATTCAACCATCTACTATTTGCCAAGCAATAACATTTGCTCCCAATTGCTGAATGTATGAAGTGAACCCTTATCAAGAAGGCTATCGTAGGGACCCATTGAAGAGGTCACAAATACAGAAGACAGAGCATTCAGTGTATCTGAGAACACGGGCTAAGTGGGATTCAAGAAAAAAATATGAAGGCCGCCAAAGAGTAACAAGAGAAAATTTGATAAGTTTAAATACATAAAAATGTAAACTTTGGGGCCTGGCAAGATGGCTCAGTGGGTAAAGAGAAGCTGTCAAACCTAACAGCCCAAGTGCAACCCCTCAATCCACATGGTGGAAGGAGAGAACTAACTCCTGAGAGTCGTTCTTGGACCTCCACAGGAGCGCCATGGCGCGCGCGCGCGCGCGCACACACACACACACACACACACACGCACACAAACGCACACGCACACACAGGCGCACACACATGCACACACACACACTCACACACACACACAAGCATGCACAGACAAAATAAAGAAATAAAATATACCTTAAAGTTTTTATTCATTAAAGGATCGTACAACAACAACCAAAAGCAATGTAACAAAACAAAAGAATTTATAAATGGTATCTACGATACAGGTTATCATATATTCAAAATATATAAATAGAACTCCTGTAACTCACACCCAAAACCAAACAACTTAAGTTTAAAAAAAAAAAGTTGTCAAAGGAATTGAATAGACTTTCTCTGAAGAAGATGTACAAATGAGTGATAAGCACAAGAAAAGACAGAGGGAACAGCAAGTTAAAATCTCTAACATGCATTATTTAAAGCCTGTTAGGATGATAAGGAAGAAAGGAAGAGAGAGAAGAAGAGGATGCCAGGGAAGGAGACAGAGAAAGAAAACATTTACAGGGTGAAAACCCTGAAGCTCCTGTGCACAGTTTTTGGTAAAAATGATAAAACTGTTGTAAAAACAATATCAGCCCCCTCAAAAATTGAAGCATAGAATTATACAACCCAGCAATTCAACTTCTAGGTATGTGTCCCCAATCAAATGATAATTGGGAATTTGTACATCAGTGTTCATAGAACATTATTTGTTGAAAGGTGAAATCAATCCAGTGTTCATCACTGATGAATGTATAAACATATCATGAAACATTGTTCTACCTTTAAAAGCTAGGAAATCCTGACACGTGCTGCAGTATGAATGAACCTTGAAGAGTCTATGTGAAGTAAAACAAGTCACTCACCACAGGAAAGGGGTAGCTGGGGGATATCTGGGGGATACCGGTTCCTGGATCCCTCCTCTGAAGATATCTAAAGGAAGCTGAAATTGCTCAGGAAACGGTGTAGCGTTGCACACCACCTATATGCATCTTTTTATGTACTTTAGACTTTTCTTGTTACTTCTTATATCTGCACAATGTAAACACTATAAATAGTTGATAGGCTGTATTATTCAGCAGATAACAGGAAGAAAAACTTTGCACAGCTTAGTACACACAGTTCTTGAATGTTCTCCACTGCAGCTAGTCAGACATACAGATGGAGACATCATGGATGTAGAACCATGACAGGGGGGACCACCAATGCTGTACGACTCCACTTCTGTGAAATACCTAGAACAGTCAAGTTCAGAGATGGGGGTAGTGTTGGTTTCCAGGAGCTGGAGAAGGAGAGACAGGAAGTTATTCTTTATCAAAGTAACTGTGATGTGGTGATGTGTACAGTTTGATTTCTGTTCACAGTTTCATTTTTTTGCTTTTGGCTTTTTTCCTTTGTTCCTGATACAGCTTTAGATCAATAAATGTCTTACTGAAAATGTCTTTTGTTACAATGCCGGCACTCCATAGGCCCCAGATGTCTCCCAGGCCTTCTCTTGCCCACCTTTCACCTGCCTCTCCCCATCCTAGAGTAACTATAGAAACCATCATTTTTCTTCCCCAGGGTGGACCTGATGTCTAATTTTGAGTATCAACTTGACAGGATCTAGAATTACTTAGGTGACAATAATCTACTAGGCATAATTGTGAGGGGGATTCTAAAATAGGTTAATTGAGGAAAGAGGGGCCACCCTGAATTTGGGCAGTACCATTCCATGGGCTAGGGTTCTGGACCAAATAAAAGGGAGAAAATGAGCTGAATCCCCCCTTCCCCATCTTTGGAATGGTAATATTTACTCTAGGCCATTGTCTTGGTTGTTTGTTTTTGTTTCGTTGTTTGTTGTTTTTATTACCTTGACAGAAGCTAAATTTATCTGAGAAGAGAGAACCAGTTGAGAAAATGTCTCAGTAAGATTAGCCTGTAATTAGTGATTGATGTGGAAGGGTCATCCCATTGTGGGTGGTGCCATCCCTGGGCAAATGGTCCTGGGGTATGTAAGAAAGCAGGCTGAGCAAGCTGTGAAGGAACAAGCCTACCAAGTAGCATTCATTCGTCCATCGCTTCTGCTTCAGTTCCTGCCTCCAGGCCGCTGCCCTGATCCCTGCCCCGGCTTTGATATGAAAGTGTAAGATGAAATAAACTCTTTCTACCCAAGGTGCTTCCTGTCATGGTGTTTCATCATGGCAGGAGAGACCCTAAGACAGCCATCGTACAGGACTCACAGTCAAGGGACTGCTTGAGTCTCAGATGCTTAGGTTCTGTGCTTTCGCTGGGAGGACTTTTCAAGTTAGACTGAATGCATTTCCTTGTAAGATAGCCATAAGGCCGTGAGAACAAGGAGTGGAAGATTATGGCTTGCATGTGACATGTCTGCGTGTCTAGTTAATTAAATGTCTTCCTTTATAAGCTGCCTTGGTCATGGTGTCATGGTGTCTCTTCACAGCAATAGAACACTAAGACAACCCAACACCAAAACCAACCAAACAAACAAAGAATATGAAAACAAACAGACAAAAACAACCCTCTGCTCTAGGATGGTCTGTATGTCAAATGTGTTGCTGATTGGTCAATAAATAAATCACTGATTGGCCAGTGGCCAGGCAGGAAATATAGGCGGGACTAACAGAGAGGAGAATTGAGAGAACAGGAAGCTGGGTGAGAGAGAGACACTGCCAGCCGCCACCATGACAAGCCGCATGTGAAGATCCCGGTAAGCCACGAGCCATGTGGCAAGGTATAGATTTATGGAAATGGATTAATTTAAGCTGTAAGAACAGTTAGCAAGAAGCCTGCCACGGCCATACAGTTTGTAACCAATATAAGTCTCTGTGTATACTTGGTCAGATCTAAGCGGCTGTGGGACTGGCGGGTGAGAGAAATTTGCCCTGACCATGGGCCAGGCAGGAAAACTCTAGCTACAACCCTCCTGTAAAATTATAACAAAAAGTAAAATCAATAAAGCACACACAAAAAAGCATGGAGTCGGTTTTGTGTTGGCCAACTCCTGAGCATGGGGCCTTCCTTCCCTGGAGTGTAGTTACTATACCCAGTGACACTCCACTGGACAAAACCAATCTTTCCTTTTCCCAGCAGACATCAATTGCAAACAGCTTCCGGGCTAGGGGTGGGACTTTGTGCCCACTTCCTCTTCTCGGTGCTGAGACTTTGTCGGGCTTGAATTTGTGCAGGTCTCCTGACTGCTGTCACAGTCTGTGAATTCAGATGTGCATCCGCCCTGCTGTGTATGGAAAGTACCTTTTCCTTAGAGTCAGTCACTCACCACCTCTGTCCCTTACACGGTTTCTGCCTCCTCTTCCACGTCGATTTCTGAGCCTTGAGAGGAGGAGTTTGATATAAATACCCCACTACTGAGTGCTCCAAAGTCTCTCACTGCACGTTCTCCAGCTGTGGGTCTCTGTGTTAATTCCCATCTACTGCAAGAAGAAGCTTCTCTGATGAGTATTGAGTGATGTAAAAATATGGGTCCCAGCAGAGATTGGTGGCTGTGGAGTCCTGGAGAGAGCAGTTATTTTGGCTTAGATTCTGGAGGTATAGCTTCAAGGGGCCATGTATCTGTTGGTGTCTTTTTACTATTGAAATCTTCATGGGTTCTCCAGCATCATGTGACGAGAGGTGGGGAGGTGTGTGTGTGTGTGTGTGTGTGTGTGTGTGTGTGTGTGTGTGTGTCTGTGTATCTGGCCCTCTTCCTTGTCTTTTAAAGCCACTGGGGACAATCCTGATGACCATACCCTAATTGTCACCTCACTTTTAAACATCATGATTTGATTAAGTTAAGTTCCCGCTGTGCTTATATCCATTCCAGATTAAATTTCAACACCTATACTTTGGAGGACACTCAAACCACATCTAAGCCATATAACCCCCATGATGAAATTTCCTCTAGGTATCTCCATCCCATAAGACTCTATATCCCACAGTCTCACAGCAAAGATGCCAGGAATAACGACAGCTCCAGACAAGGACAAAGGGCTGTGTGCCACATCAACTCCTGGCTGAGACCCACATGGAAACAGCAGCAGCAGTAGCATATTGAAGGAGAACCAGACCTGGGGCATAGGGACCGTGATAGGACAAAACAGAGTGAATATGTTGCTCAGCAGAGCTGAGATGACGTTTAGAAACACACACACACACACACACACACACACACACACACACACACACACACACACCTTAGGGGAGAATGCAAACCCATTACTTGTTCTTCTCAAACCTATTACTGGAAGGTATGCCAGGCATGATGGCTCACATCTTTAATCCCAGCACCAGGAGTCAGAGGCAGATAAATCTCTATGGTTCAAGGCCAGCCCAAGGTTACATAGAGAGTTCCAGACCAGCCAGGGATACATAGTGAGACTCTGTCTAAAACACAAACAGACAAAGAAAAAAAATCAATTGCTGGAAGATGATCCTATTGACAGGAGAGGAAGGTCCTCATGGGTCTGCCAGCCTCTCTGCTCATCCCTGTGCTTCAGGACCTGGGCTCCTCACACTCCTGACCCTGCTCACATGGTTAGCTCCCAGTCTGCCCGTGCCTAGTTCTTCTCTCTCACCTCTCCAAATCCCAGACCGCCAAGAACCTATCAAATGTCCTAACATGGAGCTGGCATTTAGAACCATGAAAACATGCTGAACTAGATGATGGTATGGTTGAACAACATTATGGATGTACTTGATGCCACTGACTTGAGGACCTTAAGATGGTTTAAAACGGTAAATTTTGTGATTGCTTTACTTACGACAATAAAAGAACTTAAAAATACCTCATTCACTTTCTGTAGTCATTCTCTCCAACTCAGGACCGAACCGTTGGCAGCCATACATTGGCCTTCGTATTAAGTCTGTACTAGTTCCCCTCAGTTCATAGCTGTTCTCTTCATGTCAAAGGCTTTGTGTGCATGTCCTGCTCCTTTTCCCTGTGTTGTGAGAATTGTGTGCTATTTACATGCTTGATTACTATTTTCTGAATGACTGATCTATTTCCATTATATTCCTGGTAACGGCAAGACCTGATGGATGCACACAGGAACCCGAAGGCAGTGGTGCTAAGTTACGGATGGAGCCTCAAGCACAGGGTCCTTTGCTTTTCATTCCAGATTTGCTGCTGACAAGTTCTGGTGGAGATATAGTCTATTTTTGCAAAAAAATTTGTCTATTTTTTTATCCCATCTGCTGAAATGATACTAAATATATCTATTCTAGATATAAAGTAATTGAAAAAGAAATTTTTGGGGGAAAACACTTTGGAAATGAAATCTTCAAAAAAGCAATGAAGGAAGATTGAAGGAATTGTTCTTCCTAAGAAAATATAAGACAAGGAAAGAAGGAATTATAAATATGTGTATGTACACGCACATGTGTGCATATGTATATACATAAAACACATAATTTTTGTTTTCTTTTTTATTTACTATGACTGTGGGGGAGGTGTGAAGACAGAGGACCATTCTGAGGAGTCAGTTCTCTCCTTCCACTTCCCATGAGTTCCAGGGATGGAATCAGGTTACCAGGCTTGTGCTGTGAGCACCTTTATCTTCTGAGATATCTCATTGATTCCTAGGTTTTTTTAAAGTCAGGTTCTCATGTAGCCCAGGTTAGCCTCAAACTCATTATGTAGCCAAGGGTGACCTTGAACTCTTGCCTCCACCTCCCAGGTGCTGGAAAGATAGGCATGAGCTACCACCCTTGGCCCCAAACTGACTTAAGCAAGTGTAGAGTTGTTTTCTAACTCCAAGGCCCAGCATACTGCAACCTAATCAATGTTATTTTGTGAATTCACTCACCATTTCAGTCTTCCTACAGATGGGGGTTTTCAGTTACGGGAAATGGATCCCGAGGACTCGAGTCAACAAACATTCATTTCAGAGAATGGTCGTGGCGAAATTCACAATATGATTCCCTAGCAGGCTGCTTGCCCACTTTTCAACTTCCTGGCCCAGCTAGGCATCGCCACAGCAAGGATTTGCATGTGCTTTCAGAGGGTTAATGAGCTAAGGAACTCACAGCTAGCGAGGAAAGGGCCTCAAACAGACTGGAAGGTCCCTAGTCTCTCCTGCCACCTTTTCTGGCAACACTTGCGCAGTCTGAAGCTTCATAGTTGAGATGAAACAGAAAATGGAGACATATCCGATCCCTCAGACAATGAGCGGTCTTGCTTTCAGTCACTTGCACCTGATAGAAATCAAGGCCAAAACACGTGAATTTTTTCCACCCTTCTGATAACCCTGCTTTATCAGAATCATTTTCCAGCACTCTGCCTCCTTTTGTTCAGCCCACTCCTAGAGAATAGTTTCTGTCCCCATCTCTACTGCCAGTAAGAAGTGTAAATTGAAGCAATTATCTGGATTGTTCAAGGAAAAAAAAAGCCTCAGAAATTCTTCTGCCTGAGTGATCCAGGTAATTGCTTCAATTTTCACGTCAGCTCCTGTCTTGGCAGTCCCCAGGATGGCCATTTAACTGAAACCCTGGGGTCTGCAGGTTACCATGTGGGTCTAATCATCTGTGATTGCCCAGGCCCAACCCCATTCTTGTAAGTGTGAAAAAGAAAGATCTGACCCTAGTTGAGATTAAAAACCAAAGGAGCAGATGAACTAGTTTTAAAGATGCTGGGGGAAAAAAGTCCCTTTAAAACTTGCAAAAATAATGTGCTACCACAGAACAGAAAAATCTGGATGTCTTTTCAAATGTATCACCTCAGCTCGAGCTGTCCAGTTCAATGAAGAAGAAGGACCAACTATGGCATCCCTCTAGCACATCAGCTGACGTGGGAGAGAGTCCTTTCTCTTCTCTGAGGACCGACACATCGGCTGAGGCTTTGCTGGATTAAACCCTTAGTGTTCTCACAGAAACAGAGGGAAAGATATGGGAGAATTACACAGGGGAGCCATTGGTTCAAAGGAAGGACAGGACAAGAAATGTCGAGTTTCTAACATGTGAGGAGGAGGGCATCTGTGAATGAGAATTGGCCCTCACGGGTACTGACTTACAGGAGGTGAGGGGCACTGATGCACCCAGCCCCCTCAGGCATAACCCAACACAGTCAACATGCTGTAATTTATCCAAGTCCCACTTGGACATCAAATTCAACATTGGTAGTTCCTCTAAAATCCGCTCACAGAAACTCACTAAGAAGATAAACCTAAAATGAACCAGGAAACACGATGGGGATATCTGTTACACATCAAACGCCATAAAAATTCACTGGAGACTTCACGTGGCCGAGGTTTTCATTGTGTCCGACAACCCCAAGGAGTCCTTTCTCTTATGATACCCTACCTAGCTCCTTTCTTCTGAGAAGAATCCTCCCTGACAGAGTCATTCCACGGCAGACCAGCTCTGTCCCAGATTTGTGGTCCCAGATTTGTGGTCCCAGCTATAACACCGTGCTTTAAAGAGCAAAGCATGCTGTTGCAGCCGCGCGCTTTCTCCTAGACTGCGGGAAGAAGAAAGGTGGAGCATGACTTGCTATTGCCCATGACGCAGCATCCGCGGCAAAGCCCCTCCGTGTACGTAGTCACAGACACCGGAGTCAGCAGTGGGGTGGGGCTCCCCGCAGAGTCTCCCTTTCTTTTTGAAGCGGTAAGTGAGATGAGGTTTTCTTCAACAGAGGTCAAGGGAAAGCATCAAGACACTGGGAGCTTTTCCCCCCCAACACTTGTGTTTGTTATCTGTTGCTGGTAACAACTCGCTCCAACTCTCCAAGCAGCACTTGCTGTTTTAGCTCAGTAGCTATGTACCTTGGTCTTGTGGCTCAGGGCTCTGTCACACAGCCAGGGCTGTAGACATTTTAAGGCCTGACTAGGCAAGGGTCCACTTCCAAGGTGCTTCTTGGCTGTTAGTCAGAAGTTGCTCTCAGTTTCTCCTTCTGTGGGTCTCCATGGCAGGAGGCCTCACTACAATGAATGAGAGAATGGGAACAAGACAGTAACCACATTCCAGGGAGCAGAAAGAAGCGTGTCCCTAGTTGAGTGGACGTTCAATGGAAAGGCTTCCGTAGAGTGAATACTCAGGGGACTGGCCCCCCTGGGAACCATTTAAACAAGCTGCCTGTCACAGCAACCATGTACTCCCAGGTCCCTTACACAGAAATGGGCATAGAGTAGAATGAAGGCAACCTTGAACCAAAAGACACCCTTTTCTCAAACAGCCACGGTCTGCAGTATGAGCCATGGAGAAACAGAGCCATTTGAGCAGTATCCCAAGACAGCAATCAAAGGAAAATAGCAATGCAGTGCACCTCTTTAAAAAATGGGATCCTATACACCAAAATCCATACTGGAGAATAAATTTGAAAACTCAGCTAAAGGTTTTTGTAACATACATGACAAAGAGCTGATACCTTTAGTAAGGAATTCTTACAAATCAATATGACAGTTGTAAATGCATAGTAGAAAAGCTAGCCTTGTGCACTAAAACACGACACACAAAAGAATTATAAATTATCCAGAAATGCACGGAAAGCTCTTTGGCCTCATTAGTAACCAGGGGGAATGCCTGTTAAATTGGCAAGGATGACAAGGAATAACAGGACTGTGGACTCCAAAGGACTCCAGGAAGCCAGGCTTCTCTAGTCCTACTGCTAAGGAGGTAGATTTATGGTTGTTTTGTTTTTGTTTTTTTCTAGGAAGGCAACATAAATCTGAACTTCACAACTGTACAGCTATGGACTTCCTGGCATCAGATGTAGAAGCATCAGGACAGAAGCATGTGAACCCAGGAGCACAAGAATTGCAACATTACATGGAGATATCTGAGAACTAAAGATGGAAAATTTGCCAAGTATTAGAGAGCCTTGAAAAGCAGGTGGGGTTGCTGGTAGCCTTGACAGGCAGTGGGAAACCCCTGGGAGTGTGTAAATAGAGTACGGAAGGTTAAAAACACAACAAGATCCCTAAACACAGAGTCTTCTAGAAAATATTGGGATCCAGATGTAGAATTCGGAAGATGGATTCCTCTTCCCAATAGAACTCTGGCCTTCTCTCTTTGGTCTCACGGTCTCTCAGAGGCAAACAGTGTTTAGTATTCAATAGAGACTAGACTAACCCAGCCTTTGGGCTCCTTCTGACACTGACAGGTGAAGCCTAAGGTCTTGTGAGTCCGATATTATCATCCTAGTCCCAGAACTGGAGTTCCCAAGAACTGCAAGAATGGAGATTGCTAAGCCATGGTGGTTAGTCGGGATTCTCTGGGTTCCAAGCAATAGAAATATATGTAAGTTATCTAAAACAAAAAGCAGAAGAGGAGGAAATCACATTCTTGAAGAATTATACAGCTAAACTGCAGTTGACCTCAGGAACAAACTAGACCTGGGGACCTGAACGCTGCAAAGTTTCTCTTTGTCTGGTCTTTGCTGCTTGCTGTGTGTATCCGTCTTCTTTTCTTCTTGTGTACAGGGCTCCTTGCCTTCTCCCAGCAGTACCGCAGAATGCTCAGCTGCACGCCTGATACTTGGGGGATAACTGACGTTCTTTCCTACTGTTTCAGTGCCTGAGCTCAGGGCAGGCTCTCCTCTGTGAGACAAACCAGTTCTGAACCAGGGCAACGTCATGTTCAACAATCCTGGTTGTCACAAGTGGCCCCATAATCTCTGGGTTGGACAGAGAAGGGTGGGAAGCATGTGCCAGGAAATGACCATGGGGTTGATAACAGTGTGACTTAGGGAGTCACCTTGTCCCCGGATTCCTCCCTCAGACAGATGCTGGGGCTGTCGGTACTGGGTGTCCTCCACAATGCCACTCATTTCCCATCCAGCTCTACCACAGGGAAAATGAATTTTATGTCCCTCCAGTCAGTAAACCCTACATCAGAGAAGTCCTGAAATGGCCACAGCTCAGCCCGTGCTGGCAGGCTCTACTTCCACCAGCCAACTCACTTGTCTCTGGATGGCCAGCATTGGTGTTCAGCTTTTAGAGTTTCCTTACGAGACCTGGTCATTTCGAGAGGAAAGAGCCATTGGATTACCAAGGAATTCGCTGACTAAGACACTGTGAACTACCCCAGAAAACAGACAAGTTTGTAGAGTACTTTAAAAGCCAACCTTGTCATCACTGGCGAGGATTCCAGGCGCTGCCAGTGTAAGCACATAGTTATGGGCAGTGCAACAGCTTGCAGCCATTTGGCAAATATTCCCAGCCCTGTGTGAAGGGCTCCTTACTCCTACAGTACTTGCATTAGCAATGCTCACAACCCCGATTAATGAAAAAGAAATTTGTCCTTTTATTTGTCCACTTTTTTTTATTTTTTATTTTTTTAGCATTCATTTGGCACCTGAGCAAAATGTTAGCGCCACAGTGAACTCTACCATTTCACAGTATTAGCACTCGGCTTATGTGTTGGTATGTGTAAGTATGGACATATACATAGCACATTGATGTGTAGGATAGAGATCGTGTTTTAGTGTTTTGAAAAAAACAACACTCATTTATTCCTTCCACACATATCCGTTATCCATCTATTTATGTATTTAGAATTCATGTAGGAAGAATTTATTTGGAATGTATTTGGAGAGACAACTGGTGAGGGACTCCAGAAGAGGAAGTAAGATTCAAAGAAAATACAAGAAAGGTATGGTGGTTTGAAAGAAAATGGCCCCCAAAGGGAGTGGCACTGTTGGGAGGTGTGGCCTTGTTGGAGGAAGTGTGTCACTGTGGGGGCGGGCTTTGAGGTCACATTTTCTCAAGCTTACCTCAAGGTGACAGTGAGTCAACCTCCTGTTGCCTACAAGATATAGGACACCACGTCTGCCAGTATGCTTCCATGCTCCCCTTCATGATGATAACGGACTAAACCTCTGAAACTGTAAGGGAGCCCCAATTAAATGTTTTCTTTATAGGAGTTTCTGTGGTCATGGTGTCTCTTCACAGCAATAGAAAACCCAAACTAAGACAAAGCACCAACATATGTTTTATTGACTTTCTGAAAGAGAAGAGAAACAGACAAAGGTGATATTTAAAGGAATAATAGCAGCACATTTTTTAGAATGAATGAAAGACAACAATTTCCAAACTGCAATTGTAAAAGGATGACAGGATTCCAGGATTGTCTGAATAGCTTGTGTTAGGGCATTTTTAAAAACTTTTTATTGATTCTTGATGAATGTCACACCATGAACCCCAGTCCCACTCATTTCCCTGTCCCTCCATATCTGCTCTCAGCCCTTGCAACCTCCTCCCCAAAGAAAACAAAAAAACTTTAAAATAAAATAAAATAAATAAAAAATAAAAATAAGAATTAATAGTTACAGTATGTTACAGTGTGTCACACAGTGTACCCTTTTGCCCAAACACCTTTACTTGCAAATGTTTATTGCAAGGAGTCATTGGTCTTTGATTGAGGTCTCTGGTTTCTGGGATACTATCAATACTGGATCTTCACTGGAGCTCCTCTAGGATATCCTGTTGTTGCCCTGTGTCATGGAGAGTTGGTTCTGCAGGATCAGCCCCTTCACACACTTCAGCAGTTCTTAGATGGGGTAGATATTTGGATGGGCCAACTCAAAGCCCTGGATGTGGGCCTGGGTGGTAGCTGAGTTGGTCAGCCTTCACACTCTTTTGCACCTCTGCCACCAGGGCCAGCTCACTTGAGTGCCAAAGCTGGCAAGGGGTGGGGCCAGCTCTACTGTGCTGCCCAAGTGGGGTGCAAGGCCTGCTTTCCCAAGTGCTGTAGCCAGTGAAGGGTGTGACCAACCCTCCAGCTCTCGGGGCCAGCTCTCCTGCCTGCCAAGGGGTGGAGTGGGGGGTGGGTGGCCATTTTTCTGTGCCCATGCCACTGCACAGAAGACAAGGGCAGAGGGGCAGCTCACCTGTGCCCCCCCACCAGGGCCAGCTCTCCCACGCTGCCCAGGTGAGGATGGGGCCAACTCTTCCTAGTGGAGTGCTGCTGTCTGTGAGGGGAGGGGCAGGCTCTGTACAACTGCTGGGTATCAATATGGCCCCAGGCAGTAGTCTGGACCAGGAATGTCTGCATGGCCTTCGGTGGTAACATGGGCCACAGACCTCGACCCAGACCCCTGCTGCTACAGGGCCATGGTCCTCATCAGCAGCATAGGCCAGGGTATCACCATGGCCTCAGGCTACTCACATTAGGCTGTTCTTCCCCACCCTCCCATCTCCAGTTCTTCTTCTCCTCACAGTGTACAAACTCTTCTCTTTCTCTCCCATCTCTCCACCATGTCCTTGCTCATCATAGGCAGCCATGTGGTGGCACAGACCAGGGTCTCTCCAGTATCTTATGCCCCACCTGTGCTGTGTGGGTGCAGGCAGGGGCCTCTCGGTGTGTCTCTCATGCCCAGCCCGTGCCTCTTCTACACATATCTTTAAAGTTTCTAGCTGGGTATAAATGGTGCATGCTTTTAATCCCAGCACTTGGGAGGCAGTAGGAAAATCTCTGAATTCAAGGACATCTTGGTCTACAAAATAGTGCCAGGACAGTTGGGACTATAAAAAGAAACCCTATCTCAAAAAAAAAAAAAAAAAAAAAAAAAAAAAGAAAAGAAAGAAATAAAGAAAAGAAAAAGCCCAAAAATAAAAATCAATTTAAAAAATTAAGTTTGCACTAAGCGCCAGCCACTGTCTTAGGAAGACAGAAGTGGCCCAAGCCTTCCCATGGTTTACTGAAGGAGCAGCCAGTAAACACATAAGTATACGACATGACACCAAAGCAGTAAAAAGGGCCGTGAGCCACAGTAAAGATGCAAAGAAGGTGAGGAGCCAGTAAGGGATGGAGTTCCAGTCTAGCTCTAGGACTTAAAAGGAATTGGGGCTGTGCTTCAGTTCTTCAGCTTCAGCATACACACACACAGACCAAAGTGTGGGGGGTAGGCACTGAATGGAGAGGGGTTAGGAATTGCCATGTAACAAACCACTCCAAAAGTTGGTGGCTTAAAAAGCCTTTTGAGTGTGTGTGTGTGTGTGTGTGTGTGTGTGTGTGATGCATGTGTTCATGTAAGTATATGTACACATGTGTATGGTATACACGCATGCTTGTATACATGGAGGCCAGAGGTCAATGTCAGGTGTGTTCCTCAATCACTCTCCACTTCATTTTTTGAGCTAGGGCCTCTCAGTGTACCTAGATTTCATTGGTTCAGCTACACTGGCTGTCCAGTGAACTCTAGGGATCTGCTGTCTCTACCACCTCACCCTCCACTGCCAGAGTTACAGAATCACATTGCCTCATGAGGCTTCCTGCCCCTCCCACCCCAATACTGGAGATCTGAACTCTATGGGGTTTTTTTTTGGTTTTTTTTTTTTTTTTTTTTTTTTTTTTTTTTTTTTGGTTTTTTGAGACAGGGTTTCTCTGTGTAGTTTTGTGCCTTTCCTGGAACTCGCTTTGTAGACCAGGCTGGCCTCAAACTCACAGAGATCCGCCTGCCTCTGCCTCCCAAGTGCTGGGATTAAAGGTGTGCACCACCACTGCCCAGTCTGAACTCTATGCTTGAGCAGTAGGAGCCTCTACTGTCTGAGCCATCTCCTCCTTGGCCCCTTAAACAACTATTTATTTCTCACAGTCCACAGGATATCCAGGCAGGGTTGCTGACCTCTGCCATGTCCGTCAGACATGGGCTCAAAGCACAGGTCCGCTGATCCTGTCATGGCCTTGGCTCCACGACACTGGGCCAGAAACATCCCCATAAAGAGACAGAGACCCAAGGCTGACCAAGGCAACTAGGCAAGAGAACCAGTGAGCATGTGCTTACACTCACGCTTTCTTTTGCTTCACAGTTGATAACATTGACCAAATCAGGCCACGAGGCTGAAACCAGACACACTCAGAGGGGACTAAAATATTATGTAGCAAAGAATGTTGCTTCAGAGTATAGGCTGAACGGTGCCTCTCCCTTGACTTCATAAGCCCTGCCCCTCATGGGAATTCATCTGGAGACAGGATCTGTAGGAGGGAATGACATCTCAATGGGTTCATAAGTTTGGAGTTCTCTCTGCCGATCTTCAGTCCAGACAGTCCTAGAATTTGCAATCCCCCCTGACACAGCCTCCTGAATAGCTGTGATTACAGGTCTGTGCCACCAGGCTCAGTAAATTTGGAGTCTTAATCCAATAGGTGTATTATTATGAAAAATGAAGAGAGACTCCCTCTCTACACATGTGAACAGAATGAGAACATGCTGTTACAGGAGAGGAAGATGGCCCTCACCAAACTAAACAACCTTGACCTTAAACTCCCAGCTTCCAGAACTGTGAGAAAAATCACATTCTCCATTAGTTTGTTTCTTTGTTGCTAGGATTTATTTGGCTTACAGGTTACAGTCCATCACTAAGGGAAACCAAGGTAGGAGCCTGAGCTAGGAACTTGAGGCAGGAATGGGAGCTCACATCAGAATGCTGATTGCTGGCTTGCTCAGCTACTTTCTTATTCAGCCCAGGCCCATAAGAATGCCGAAGAATGGTAATGCCCACAGTGGGCTGCAGTCACCTACATCAGTTAGCAACCCAGAAAATGCCCCACACACATACTCACAGGCCAACCTGATGCAGGCAATCCTCCATTGAGGGTCCTTAGGCAGGTGGTTCTAATTTGTGGCAAGTTGACAGGACATTTTGTTCTGGCAGAATGAGCTCACTTAAATAGGTGTGGGCATAAAGAGTCATTCACCAAGGTCATTCATTGTCATCTTCCTTCAAAAAGAAGGAGAGAAGATGGGAGGGAAGGATGAAAGGAAGGAGGTGAAGGGAGGAAAAAGGGAAGGAAGAAAGAAGGAAGGAACAGAAAGGGGGAGGCGCCTTCTTTTAAATGAGAATAATTGAAAATGTCACCAAAGCCCTTCTTCTCTTACCTGGCACTCATGTACTTTGTGACTTATGTGCAGTCTCCATCTGAGACCAGACACAACCAGAAGGGAAAGAGCACTGGAACCAGGGTCAGAGAAGGAGCTTGGGTCTGGCTCATTCTATTCCAAAAATAAATGGAGATGATTTGGAGATGTTCCATGCATGGAACAAAGATGTTGTGAAAAGCTCTGGTTCTGTCTGAAGGCCTCTTGTCATAGCCTATTCACTTCCTGTCTCAAAATGACAGGCAAACTTTAGGAATAGATTTATTTAAGAATATCTTTCTGGCCCAACAACCCCAGACTACATCCCCTCCCCTGGGCTCCATATCCTGATCTAGAACTTTGGAAGAAGACTGCTTTACCAGGGGTCAGGCTAGATCTGGGAACCCAAAGCCCCCAAAACCTCAGAAGGGACACTCTACTAAAGACTTGCTAGTCACCAGAATCCGTGGCCACTTAGGCCAGAAGACCAGAGAAGAAACAGAAACTAAGGAACAAAACACCCATCCAACAAAGACAAATGCAGAAATCAACAACTAGACCTCTAATCATGCCAAATCCAAATGCTTAAATGCCAATGTAAGAACACAATCAATAACAGAAAAGGCAATATGGTGTCACCAGAACCCAGTTCTCCTATGACAGCAA